>NC_058524.1:435737278-435989778 GCF_904849725.1 Hordeum vulgare subsp. vulgare
ATCCTAAGATGAAAGAGGTAGTAAGAAAAGAAATACCAAAGCTCCTGGAAGCAGGTGTTATCCATCCTGTTGCTCATAATGGTTGGGTGAGTCCGGTGCATTGCATCCCTAAGAAGGGAGGCATTACCGTTGTCCCTAATGATAAGGATGAATTGATCCCACAGAGGATTATTACTGGCTATAGGATGGTGATCGATTTTAGGAAATTGAAAAAAGCCACTAGGAAAGATCATTACCCTTTGCCTTTTATCGACCAAATGCTAGAAAGACTGTCTAAACACACACACTTCTGCTTTCTAGACGGTTATTCTGGTTTGTCCCAAATACCAGTTGCACAATCTGATCAGGAGAAAACCACTTTCACCTGCCCTTTCGGTACCTTTGCTTACAGATGTATGCCTTTTGGCTTATGTAATGCACCCGCTACCTTTCAAAGATGTTTGATGGCTATATTCTCTGACTTTTGTGAAAAGATTGTTGAGGTTTTCATGGATGACTTCTCCGTTTAAGGGTCTTCTTTTGATGATTGCCTCAGCAACCTTGATCGAGTCTTGCAGAGATGTAAAGACACCAATCTTGTCCTGAATTGGGAGAAGTGCCACTTTATGGTTAATGAAGGCATCATCTTAGGACATAAAATTTCTGAAAGAGGTATTGAAGTCGATAAGGCTAAGGTTGATGCAATCGAAAAAATGCCATACCCCACAGATATCAAAGGTTAAGAAGTTTCCTTGGTCATGCTGGTTTCTATAGAAGGTTCATTAAAGACTTCTCTAAGATTTCTAGGTCTCTTACCAATATCTTGCAAAAGGATATTCCTTTTTTTTGACGATGATTGTGAGGAAGCCTTCGAAATACTTAAGAAGGCCTTGATAACTGCACCTATTGTTCAATCACCTGATTGGAACTTACCTTTTGAAATCATGTGTGATACTAGTGATTATGTTGTTGGTGCTGTTCTAGGGCAAAGAGTTGATAAGAAGTTGAATGTTATTCGCTATGCTAGTAAAACTCTAGACAGTGCCCAAAGAAACTATGCTACTACGGAAAAGGAATTTTTAGCACTCGTGTTTGCATGTGAAAAGTTCAGGTCTTACATAGTTGATTCCAAAGTCACTATTCACACTGATCATGCTGCTATTAAGTACCTCATGAAGAAGAAAGACGCTAAACCTAGACTTATCAGATGGGTTCTCTTGCTACAAGAATTTGATTTGCATGTTGTCGACAGAAAGGGTGCTGATAACCTAGTAGCAGATAACTTGTCTAGGTTGGAGAATGTTCTTGATGACCCACATCCTATTGACGATAGCTTTCCTGATGAGCAATTGAATGTCATCAATACTTCACGTAGTACACCGTGGTATGCTGATTATGCAAACTATATCATTGCCAAATATATACCATCTAGTTTCACATACCAGCAAAAGAAGAAATTCTTCTTTGACTTGAGACATTACTTTTGGGATGATCCTCACCTTTATAAGGAAGGAGTAGATGGTGTTATTAGACGTTGTGTACCTGAACATGAACAAGGACAGATCCTACAGAAGTGTCACCCGGAGGCCTACGGAGGACACCATGCGGAAGATAGAACTGCACACAAGGTATTGCAATCAGGTTTCTATTGGCCCACTCTCTTCAAGGATGCCCGCAAGTTTGTCTTGTCTTGTGTCGAATGTCAAAGAATAGGTAATATCGGTAAACGTCAGGAAATGCCTATGAACTATTCACTTGTCATTGAACCATTTGATGTATGGGGCTTTGATTATATGGGACCTTTTCCAAAATCCAACAGGTATACTCATATCCTAGTTGCTGTTGATTACGTCACTAAGTGGGTAGAAGCTATCCCAACCAGTAGTGCTGATCACAACACTTCTATCAGGATGCTTAAAGAAGTTATTTTCCCTAGATTTGGAGTCCCTAGATATCTAATGACCGACGGTGGTTCACATTTCATTCATGATGATTTTCGTAAAACACTTGCTAAGTACGATGTCAACCATAGAATTGTGTCCCCCTATCACCGTCAGTCCAGTGGTCAAGTAGAGCTAAGCAATAGAGAGATTAAACTAATTCTGCAAAAGACTATCAATAGGTCTAGAAAGAATTGGTCTAAGAACCTCGATGATGCACTGTGGTCTTGTAGAACTGCTTATAAGAATCCCATGGGCATGTCTCCGTACAAAATGGTTTACAGTAAAGCATGCCAATTACCTCTTGAGCTAGAGCATAAGGCTTATTGGACAATCAAAGAGCTCAACTTTGATTTCAAACTTGCTGGTGAGAAGAGGCTATTTTATATTAGCTCACTTGATGAATGGAGAGCTCACGCATATGAAAATGCCAAGTTGTTCAAAGAAAAGGTTAAGAGGTGGCATGATAAAAGGATACAGAAACGTGAGTTCAATGTAGGTGATTATGTCTTGCTATATAATTCTCGTTTAATATTTTTTGCAGGCAAGCTTCTCTCTAAATGGGAAGGTCCCTATATTATTGAGGAAGTATATCGTTGCGGTCCTATCAAGATCAACAACACGGAAGGTAATTGTCCGGGAGTGGTAAATGGGCAGAGAATTAAGCATTATATCTCAGGTACTCCCATAAATGTTGAAAGCAATATTATCAATACCATAACTCTGGAGGAGTACCTAAGGGATATTTATCAGCCTGTTTCAGACTCCAAAAACGAAGAGGTATGTGATTCGGTAAGTAAACAGACTCCAAAACTTTTCCAGTAGAATTTTTTCTCCGTTTTGGAATATTTAGAAAAATAGAAAAAATTGAAGTAGTCCGGAAAGCGCACGAGGAGGCGACAAGCCTGCCAGGCGCGGGCCACCCCTGGCCGCGCCTCGGGGGCTTGTGGCCACCTTGTGTGACTCCCGGACTCCGTTTTCTTGCGGAGTACTCCTTCTAGTCTGAAAACCAAAATCATTATATATTCTCCCGAAAGTTCTGATCCTCGTATCACGCAAAATTCCTCTATTTTCATTTCGAGCCTGTTTTCTGCTGTAGATTTAGAGCAAGGATGTCGTCTCAGGAATCTGTCGGGGAGAATAACTTCCCTCAAGTCTATGAAGAAGTAGATGCTGATCTGAAAAGAGTGGAAGTCACGGAAGCCAAGGGCAAAACTAGGGAGAAGAATCAGGCGTGGGACGAAGTACAATCTGTGTTCAACAAGGAAGAAGTTGAAGAAGTGGATTTCCTCCAACCCTACCTTCACCTACTATCTCCATCCTTGATTGAACTTTTGAGGTTTTGTGAAACAACTCGTGCTCGCAATACTTATCGCACTCGTGAAGTTGTTTTGCTGGAGAAACATATCACATATCTCCAAGGTATAAATCAAAGATTGATGGCCCTCTTGGAATCAAAGGACAAAACGACTCTACCACCATCAGCTCCAAAACAAGACAACTAAGCATGGGTATGGGAAATTCCCATGGCTTGTGCCAAGCTTGGGGGAGTTGTCCCGGTATCGTATCACCATCACATCTTTTGCCTTTACCTTTGTTTTAGTTTGTTACTTTTCAGTTTTCTCTTTCTCTAGTAGAATAAAGGTCTTAGTGATTTAGGCTTGAGTTTTGCTTTGTGTCACCCCCGATGTATTCGAGCTCGTGAGCCATATAATAAAGAGTGTATTAGTTAAGGGCCTTGCCTCATGCCATTATCAAAAGAATGAGAAAATAACGAAAGCATGAAAAGATCATGCAATGATCTTATGGGAAGTGATGGCTTCACATATAAAAAGAATGATGATTGAAACTTGTTGAGGATAGACAAACGTAGACCTTGGCCATTGTTGCAATTAATAGGAAGTGATAAAGAAGGAGAGGTTCACATATAAATATATCATATTTGACACCATCTATGATTGTGAACACTCACTAAACTATTACATGCTTAGAAGTAGATGTTGGACAAGGAAGACAACATAATGAATTGTGTTTGCTTGGTTCCGAACAATGTTATATGACTAGAGATTCCTTACCATGTGACGATTGCTTCCACCTCATATTAGCCAAAACTCCCGCACCAAGTAGATATACTACTTGTGCATCCATAAACCTTCAACCCAGTTTTGCCATGAGAGTCCACCATACCTACCTATGGATTGAATAAGATCCCTCAAGTAAGTTGTCATTGGTGCAAGCAATAAAAATTTCTCCCTAATATGTATGATCTATTAGTATGTGGAAAATAAGCTTTGTACGAACCTGTGATGAGGAAGACATAAAAGCGGCAGACTGCATAATAAAGTTCTTTATCACAGGAGGCAATATAAAGTGACGTTCCTTCACACTAAGAGGACAGACATCCAACCCTCAAAAGCACATGACAACCTCTGCTTCCCGCTGCGAAGGGCCTAACTTGTACATTTACTTTTTGCCCTTGAAAGAGTCATGGTGATCTACACCAATTCCTTATTTCGCCTTTATCTTGGCTAACGTCATATGCTAGGGAAATATCTATATTCATATGTCAACTTGGAGGTAAGTATTCATGAATTATTATTGTTGACATTACCCTTTAGGTAAATAGTTGGGAGGCAAAACTATAACCCCTATCTTTCTCTATGTTCGAGTGAAACTTTGATCTCGTGAGTACCAAGTGAGTTGTAGCAATTATACAAGACAAAAAGATGATTGAGTATGTGGATTTGCTTTACAAGCTCTTATTTGACTCTTTCCGATGTTGTGATAAATTGCAATTGCTTCAATGACTAAAGGCTATCGGTTGTTAATTCTCGGTAAGGCTCTTGATCCATACTTTACTTTGTGAAGGAATTGTCACTTTAGCATAAGAGATGATATGATGGTATTGATGTTTTGACAATGATCATGATGCCTGCATGTTCGTATCTTGTTTTGTCGACACCTCTCTCTCTAAACACGTGGGCATATTTATTGATCTCGGCTTTCACTTGAGGACAAGCGAGGTCTAAGCTTGGGGTTGTTGATACGTCCATTTTGCATCATGCTTTCATGTTGATATTTATCACTTTATGGGCTGTTATTACACTTCACGGTACAATACATATGCCTCTTCTCTCTTATTTTGCAAGGTTTACATGAAGAGGGAGAATGCCGGCAGCTGGAATTCTGGCCTGAAAAAGGAGTGCTACGGCAACAAAAGTCTTTCCCCGGCAACGGCGCGAGAAATCCTTCTGCTACTTCTCAGACAACAACACTAGAAATTGACACGTTGATGGAGACTGGGCTTGCATTGGTTTTTCCCTTGAAGAGGAAAGGGTGATGCAGCACAGGAGCAGTAAGTATTTCCCTCAGTTTGAGAACCAAGGTATCGATCCAGAAGGAGGGTCTCGTCAAGTCCAGATTACTTGCGCAAACACAAACAAGCTTGCACCCAACGCTTCAAAGGGGTTGTCAATCCCTTCAAGATTGTTTGCATAGTGAGATTTGAAGGCGGAAAGTGCAACAAAGTAAAAAGTATAAGGCTGAAAATATGGTGTGGAGTAGACCCTGGGGGCCATAGTGTTCACTAGAGGCTTCTCTCAAAATAGCAAATATCACGATGGGTGAACAAATTACTGTCGAGCAATTGATAGAACCGCGCAAAGTGATGAAGATATCTAAGACAATGATCATACATATAGGCATCACGTCCGAGTCAAGTAGACCGATACTTTCTGCATCTACTACTATTACTCTAGACATCCACTGCTATCCAGCATGCATCTAGTGTATTGAGTTCATGACAAACAGAGTAACGCCTTAAGCAAGATAACATGCTGTAGAGGGATAATCTCAAACCAATGATGAATACCCCATCTTTTTACCCTTGATGGCAGCAACACGATGCGTGCCTCGCTACCCCTTCTGTCACTGCGTGAGGTCACCGCACGGTATGAACCCAAAACCAAGCACTTCTCCCATTGCAAGAATCATAGATCTAGTTGGCCAGACAAAACCCACAACTCAAAGAGAATTACAAGGATATGAAATCATGCATAAGAGAGATCAGAAGAAACTCAAATAAGATTCATAGATAATCTGACCATAAATCCACAATTCATCAGATCTCGACAAACACACCACAAAAGAAGATTACATCGGATAGATCTCCATGAAGATCATGCAGAACTTTGTATTGAAGATCCAAGAGAGAGAAGAAGCCATCTAGTTACTAGCTATGGACCCGTAGGTCTATGGTGAACTACTCATGCATCATCGGAGAGGTCACGGTGTTGATGAAGAAGCCCTCCATATCCGAATCTCCCCTCCGGCAGGGCACCAGAACGTGCCCCAGATGGGATCTTACGGAGACAAAAGCTTGCGGCGGCGGAAAAGTAATTTCGATGATCTCCTGATGTTTTTGGGATTTTTAGGGAATTTATAGGAGCAACCCCTAGGGTAGAGGGCACCCATGGGCCCCACAAGCCTGTGGGCCGCGGCCTCCCCCCTAGCCGCGGGGTGGGGGCTTGTGGGGCCCCTGAGGCTCCCCTGCCTTGGCTCTCAAGCTTCCCGATCTTCTTCCGTTCCAGAAAAAATCTTTTCGGGGATTTTCTTCCGTTTGGACTCCGTTTCAAAATCTCCTGTGAAAGGGGTAAAAAACATGGAAAAAATAGGAACTGGCACTTGGCACTGAGTTAATAAGTTAGTCCCAAAAAATATATAAAAGGCATGCATAACATCCAAAGTTTGACAAGATAATAGCATGAAACCATAAAAAATTATAGATACATTGGAGACGTATCAAGCATCCCCAAGCTTAACTCCTGCTCGTCCTCGAGTAGGGAAGTGATAAAGAATGAATTTTTGATGTGGAATGCTACCTAGCATAGTTGTCCTTTGCAACTTCTTTCACGTGATATGAATGTTCAGATCCGTAAGATTCGAAACAATAGTTTGCTATTGACATGAAAACAATAATACTTCAAGCAAACTAGCAAGGTAATCATGAACTTTCAAAATACCAAGGCCAATGAAAGTTATACCTACAAAATCATATAGTCTGGCTATGCTCCATCATCCTCACACAACTAATGTAAATCATGCACAACCCCGGTATTGGCCAAATAATTGTTTTCGCACTCTTACTTTCTCAAACTTTTTGTAACTATCACGCAATACATGAGCGCGAGCCATGGATATAGCACTATAGGTGGAATAGTGTGTGGTGGTGGTTGTGAGACAAAAAGGAGGAGATGGTCACATTGACTCGGCATATCAAAGGGTTATGGAGATGCCCATTAATAGATATCAATGTGAATGAGCAGGGATTGTCATACAAGAGATGCACTAGAGCTATAAGTATGTGAAAGCTCAAAAGGAGAACTAGTAGGTGTGCATCCAACTTGCTTGCTCACGAAGACCTAGGGCAATTTTGAGGAAGCCCATCATTGGAATATACAATCCAAGTTATATAATGAAGATTCCCACTAGCATAAGGTAGTGACAAAGCAAGAAGCTCTCAATCATGAAGAACATGGTGCTATCATGAAGCACAAGTGTGGAAAAAGATAGTAGCATTGTCCCTTCTCTCTTTTTCTCTCTTTTTTCATTTGGGCTCTTAGGCCTCTTTTTTTTTTCTCTTTGTTTTATTTTTTTTATTCTTGAGTTCTTTGGCCTCTTTATTTTATTTTATTTCCTCACATGGGACAATGCTCTAATAATGATGATCATCACACTTTTATTTACTCACAGCTCAAAATGATGATGATGACTCCATAGGAAATGCCTCCGGCAGTGTATCGGGATGTGCAACAATCTAGCAAGGCGCATGACGTTGAAACATATCGCTAGCTATCTTATGATCATGCAATGGAAATATGAAAGTGATGGCACAAGTCATGAGACGGAATGGTGGGAGTTGCATGGCAATATATCTCGGAATGGCTATGAAAATGCCATAGTAGGTAGGTATGGTGGCTGTTTTGAGGAAGGAATTTGGTGGGTTTGTGCACCTGCGAGAATTGCACGGCACTAGAGAGGCTAGAAATGGTGGGAGGTGAAAGTGCATCTATACCATGGACTCACATTAGTCATGAAGAACTCACATACTTGTTGTGAAAGTTTTTATTAGTAATCGAAACAAAGTGCTAAACACATCCTCCGAGGGGAAGGGTTGGTAGGTGTTAACCATCGCGCGATCCGGACCTCAACACAAAGGATGACAATCAATAGATCAATTATGCTCCGACTTCCTAACATAGCGGTTCACCATACGTGCATGCTACGGGAATCACTAACTTCAACACAAATATTTCTAGATTCACAACACCCTACAAACATATCTCTTAATATTACCGAATCCACGTCTCAAAATTAATTGAGAGGAATCAAAACTTCTCTTTCTACTCAATGCACATGAAGATGGAGGTTTTTATATCCTCTTTGGGTACCTATCACCTTTGGGACTACTTCCATAGCATAAGCCAACTACCAAGTCACGCACCGCCGTGCTCTAAAGATATAAGTGAAGCACAAGAGCAAAAGTATCTAGCTCAAAAGATATAAGTGAAGCAGTATGAGCATTCTAGCAAAATCACGATGAGTGCATGTCTCTCTCTCAAAAAGCTGTGCAGCAAGGATGATTGTGACACAACAAAAAGACTCCTAAGATACAATATGCTCCAAGCAAAACACATATCATGTGTTGAATAAAAATATAGCTCCAAGTAATGTTACCGATGGATTGAAGACGAAAGAGGGGATGCCTTCCCGGGGCATCCCCAAGCTTAGGATTTTTGGTGTCCTTGAATTTGGATTGGGATGCCTTGGGCATCCCCAAGCTTGAGCTATTTCCACTCCTTATCTCCTCGTCCATGAGAACATCACCCAAAACTTGAAAACTTCACAACACAAAACTTAAACTGAAACTCGTGATAACATTAGCACAAGAAAACAAATTACCACTTCTTTTGGTACTGTAGCAAACTTGAATTCTATCTATATTGATGTTGGGCTACTGTATTCTCACTTTTCCATGGCTAGTACCCCCGATACTAACCATAGTTTCATCAAAACAAGCAACCAACTCAACAAAAAACAGAATATGTCAAAAACAGACCAGTCTGTAGCAATATGTATACTTCATATACTTATGGTACCTCAAAAATTCTGAAAAATTACGACGGCCTTGGCAAAAAGCATATATACCAGCAACAAAAAGAATCAACTCAAAATCTCTTTCTGAATAAAAATGAAAAATCATCTCGTGAGCGAAAAGTTTCTGTCTTTTTCCAGCAGGATCAAACAACCATTACCGAGACTAGTCATAAAGGTTTTGCTTGGCTCAAACACAAAAAGAAACACAAAAAAACACCATCACACCAGAATTATGAAAGTGTGGACGCAACAAAACAGAAAGAAAAATACAAATTCATTGGGTTACCTCCCAACAAGCGCTAATGTTTAATGCCCATAGCTAGGCATAAACGTGATAGAATCACGTATCGTCGTCCTTGGTGCTCAAACCAAAAGTAGCGTGATCACTTATCATCTTAAGGTTTTCATCTTTCTTGCTAGAAGATTCACCACTACTTTTAGGAACAAATACAGACTTGGTGATTTTATTGTGGAAATTTTTTGGAGTATTCTGCACAGCGGCAAAAGCGGAACCCAAGTTGGTTATAACATCCTCTAGTTTGCCAATCCTGGCGGAATCATGACCTAGCCTTTCGTTAACTGTGGGTTCCTTCTCCTTTAAAATTTTCAAAACCATTACCACCTTGGATCCATACTGAGTGATTTGATTGTGGGTCTTTTTATCCTAATTCTCAATGAGTTCAATCGTAGCAACTTTATTTTCAATAACGTCCAACCTACGCATCACATGTTCGAGAGTTAAGGTAGTTCCATTAACCATGAGTGGGGGTGAGCCTACCAAATTTATCACAGCTCCGTAAGAATCAACGGTATGGCTACCCAAGAAATTTCCACCTACGATGGTGTCAAGAATATACCTATTCCAAGGAGAAACACCCACATAAAAACTGTGAAGCAAGACGGTAGTGGATTGCTTATGAGTTGATCTACTCTGGGCATTGCAAATCCTATACCAAGCGTCCTTTAGGTTTTCTTCCTCAATTTGTTTGAAATTGAGAACTTCACTCTCGGGAGTATCGTTCGAAGTGGGTAGACTATCCCACACAGACGAACAGAGAGTAAGCAAGAGAAAAGGGAGAACGAAAAGGGCAAACGAAAAAGGCAAACGAAAAAGGCAAATTTGTGAAGTGGGGGAGCGGAAAACGAGAGGCAAGTGGCAAACAAAGTAAATGCAAGAGATGAGTTTGCGAGACCTACTTGGATGAGTCCTTGACTTGATCTTCCTCCCGGCAACGACGTCAGAAATTCTTCTGCTACGGCAACAAAAGTCCTTCCCCGGCAACGGCGCCAGAAATCCTTCTGCTACTTCTCAAACAAGAGCGCCAAAAATTGACACGTCGACGGAGACTGGGCTTGCGTTGGTTTTTCCCTTGAAGAGGAAAGGGTGATGCAGAACAGGAGCAGTAAGTATTTCCCTCAGTTTGAGAACCAAGGTATCAATCCAGAAGGAGGGTCTCGTCAAGTCCAGAGTACCTGCGCAAACACAAACAAGCTTGCACCCAACGCTTCAAAGGGGTTGTCAATCCCTTCAAGATTGTTTGCAAAGTGAGATCTGAAGGCGGAAAGTGCAACGAAGTAAAAAGTGTAAGGCTGAAAATATGGTGTGGAGTAGACCCTGGGGGTCATAGTGTTCACTAGAGGCTTGTCCCAAAATAGCAAATATCACGGTGGGTGAACAAATTACTGTCGAGCAATTGATAGAACCGCGCAAAGTCATGACGATATCTAAGGCAATGATCATACATATAGGCATCACGTCCGAGTCAAGTAGACCGATACTTTCTGCATCTACTACTATTACTCCACACATTGACCACTATCCAGCATGCATCTAGTGTATTGAGTTCATGACGAACAGAGTAACGCCTTAAGCAAGATGACATGATGTAGAGGGATAATCTCAAACCAATGATGAAAACCCCATATTTTTACCCTTGATGGCAACAACATGATGCGTGCCTTGCCACCCCTTCTGTCACAGGGTGAGGTCACCGCACGGTATGAACCCAAAACCAAGCACTTCTCCCATTGCAAGAATCATAGATCTAGTTGGCCAGACAAAACCCACAACTCGAAGAGAATTACAAGGATATGAAATCATGCATAAGAGAGATCAGAAGAAACTCAAATAAGATTCATAGATAATCTGATCATAAATCCACAATTCATCGGATCTCGACAAACACACCGCAAAAGAAGATTACATCGGTTAGATCTCCATGAAGATCATGGAGAACTTTGCATTCAAGATCCAAGAGAGAGAATAAGCCATCTAGTTACTAGCTATGGACCCGTAGGTCTATGGTGAACTACTCACGCATCATCGGAGAGGTCTTGGTGTTGATGAAGAAGCCCTCCATATCCGAATCTCCCCTCCGGCAGGGCAGCAGAATGTGCCCCATATGGGATCTTGCGGAGACAGAAGCTTGCAGCGGCGGAAAAGTAATTTCGATGATCTCCTGATTTTTTTGGGATTTTTAGGGAATTTATAGGTGCAACCCCTAGGGTAGAGGGCGCCCAGGGGGCCCACAAGCCTGTGGGCCGCGACCTCCCCCCTGGCCGCGGGGTGGGGGCTTGTGGGGCCCTTGAGGCTCCCCTCCCTTGGCTCTCAAGCTTCCCAATCTTCTTCCATTCCGGAAAAAATGTTTTCGGGGATTTTCTTCCATTTGGACTCCGTTTCGAAATCTCCTCTGAAAGGGGTAAAAAACAGGAACTGGCACTTCACACTGAGTTAATAAGTTAGTCCCAAAAAATATATAAAAGGCATGCATAACATCCAAAGTTTGACAAGATAATAGCATGAAACCATCAAAAATCATAGATACGTTGGAGAGGTATCAAGGAGCAAGTTTGAGAAACCTATTATGCGCAACTCCAAAAGCCGTGAAAATCAACGTGGACTTGTTGGGATTTATAAAAAATACTGCGCCTAGGGGGCTTGTGGGCTCCCAGATGGCCCTCTGGCTCCCCCCTTTTGCTACAAGAAGGGTTTCGTTCTGGAAAAAATCAAGAGGAGGCTTTTCGGAGGATTCGCTGCCGCCACGAGGCAGAACTTGAGCTGAACCAATCTAGAGCTCCGGTAGGACGATCCTGCCGGGGAAACTTCCCTCCCGGAGGGGGAAATCATCGCCATCGTCATCACCAACACTCCTCTCTTCGGAGGGGACTCGTCGCCATCAACATCTTCATCAACACCATCTCATCTCCAAACCCTAGTTCATCTCTTGTAACCAATCTCCGTCTCGCGAGTCCGATTGGTACTTGTAAGGTTGCTAGTAGTGTTAATTACTCTTTGTAGTTGATGCTAGTTGGATTACTTGGTGGAAGATTATATGTTTAGATATTTGATGCTACTCATTACCTCTCTGGTCATGAATATGATTATGCTTTGTGAGTAGTCACTTTTGTTCCTTAGGACATGGGATAAGTCTTGCTATAAGTAGTCATGTGAATTTGGTATTCGTTCGATAATTTGATGTGTTGTATGTTGTTTTTCCTCTAGTGGTGTTATGTGAACATCGACTACATAATACTTCACCATTATTTGGGCCTAGAGGAAGGCATTGGGAAGTAGTAAGTAGATGATGGGTTGCTAGAGTGACAGAAGCTTAAGCCCTAGTTTGTGCGTTGCTTCGTAAGGGGCTGATTTGGATCCACTAGTTTAATGCTATGGTTAGATTTTGTCTTAATTCTTCTTTCATAGTTGCGGATGCTTGTGAGAGGGGTTAATCATAAGTGGGATGCTTGTCCAAGTAAGGGCAGTACCCAAGCGCCGGTCCACCCACATATCAAACTATCAAAGTAACGAACGCGGATCATATGAACATGATGAAAACTAGCTTGATAGAAATTCCCATGTGTCCCCGGGAGCGTTTTACCTACTATAAGAGTTTGTCCAGGCTTGTCCCTTGCTACAAGAGGGATTGGGCCACTTTTCTGCACCGTTGTTACCTTTTTTACTTGCTACTTGCTACGAATCATCTTGTCACAGAACTACCTGTTACCGACAATTTCAGTGCTTGCAGATATTACCTTGCTGAAAACCACTTGTAAGATCCTTGTGCTCCTCGTTGGATTCGACACTCTTACTTATCAAAAGGACTACGATGGATTCCCTATACTTGTGGGTCATCAAGACTCTTTTCTGGCGCCGTTGCCGGGGAGTGAAGCGCCTTTGGTATGGAAACATTTATATAGTGTGCTGAAATTTATTGTCACTTGTCACTCTGGAAACACAAAGAGTTGCTCCTCAACCTGCTGCACCTACTAAAAATATATGCTATGAATTTCCTTCGGGTATGCTTGAGAAATGACGGCAGCTGTGCTTCCCCAGCAATAGTGCCGGAAAAGTGCAGATCCTGCAATCTCTAGTGTTAGCTAGACGAATGCTTATGACAACGAACCTTCTCCTGCAACCACACCAGAAGAATGCTGCTAGCACTCCCCGGCAATGAAACTGGAAGAATGTTGTTGATAGCCCACCAGCGCGTGGGTTCGCAGCAGTTTTTGAGGGTAGAGTATTCGACCCAATTTGTAGATCGCCTGAAGGAGGTGAGAGAATACTCTCGAATATTAGCAGCTGAATTTGTCGGATTCAACAACACCTGAAAGATTAGTATCTGCAAGCACAGCGGTAACAGCAAAGTAATATGATAATCACGGTGTCAGAAATGATCTGTTGACACGACAGACTATTTCTAACGATTGTATCAATGGCGCTTCCGTTGCCGCGTTGACGGAAGTTGTCAGTTCCCGTCAACGGTTTGGCGAATCAACGGTGTAGCAGGTAGCAGTAGTGTAACAAGCAATAGCAGTGGCAAGGAACAACAGTAGTGACAGTAGTAACAAGGAGCAACAATAGCAAGCGACAGTAGTAGGAACAGTAGCAGCAGAGCAAGACAAGTAACAGCAGTAGCAAGAGTAGTAGCAGCAGCAGAGCAAGACAAGTAACAACAGTAGCAACAGTAGTAGAAGCAGCAGAGCAAGACAAGTAACAACAGTAGCAACAGTAGTAGCAGCAGCAGAGCAAGACAAGTAACAGCAGTAGCAACAGTAGTAGCAGCAGCAGAGCAAGACAAGTAACATCAGTAGCAACAGTAGTAGCAGCAGCAGAGCAAGACCAGTAACAACAGTAGCAACAGTAGGACAAACTCGTAGGCAATGGGTCGGTGATTTGTTTGGATGATATTCATCATGCAATAGCTATAACACGGAGAGATAAGTGGCTAGCTCCCGTTCGTCAATGTGATGTAGGCATGCATTCCGTGTGTCATCATACGTGCTTAGGGAAAATAACTTGCATGACATCTATTGTCCATCCCTCCTGTGGCAGCGGGGTCCAAATGGAAACTACGGGATATTAAGGTTCTCCTTTTAATAAAGAACCGGACCAACGCATTAGCACTTGGTGAACACATGAACTCCTCAAACTATGGTCATCACCGGGAGTGGTTCCGGTTATTGTCACTGGGGGGTTGCCGGATCATAACACATAGTAGGTAACTACAACTTGCAAGATCAGATTTAAAACACACATATATTGGTGGCAACATAATAATTTCACATCTAAAATCATGGCACTCGGGCCCTAGTGACAAGCATTAAGCATGGCAAAGTAGTAGCAACATCAAGCTCAGAACATAGTGGATACTAGGGATCAATCCCCATCAAAACTAACTCGATTACATGATAGATCTCATCCTACTCATCACCGCCCAGCGAGCCTACGAATAGATTACTCAGGAACGACGAAGAGCTTCATGGAATTGGAGAGGGAAGAAGGTTGATGATGACGATGGCGATGATTTCCCCTCTCCGGATCCCAAGATGGACTCCAGATCTGCCCTCCAGATGAAGAATAGGTGGTGGCGGCGCCTCCGTATCGAAAACGCGACGAAAACTTCTCTTTTTTATTTTTTCTAGGATGAAAGGCAACTTATAGAGCTGGAGTTGGGGGCGGCAGGTGCCTGTGGGCCCCACAAGCCTACCCACCGCCACCAGGGGGGTGGTGGCGGAGTAGGGGCTTTTGGCCACTGGCCCACCCCGTGAGGTGGAACTTGGCGCAGATATTTTTGATATTTTCCAAAACTGCTCCCCGTAAATTTTCAGGACATTTGGAGAACTTTGATTTCTGTACAAAAATAACACCAAGGCAATTCTGCTGAAAACAACGTCAGTCTAGGTTAGTTCCATTCAAATCATGCAAATTATAGTCCAAAACAAGGGCAAAAGAGTTTGGAAAAGTAGATACGTTGGAGACGTATCAACTCCCCCAAGCTTAAAACCTTGCTTGTCCTCAAGCAACTCAGTTGACAAACTGAGAGAGAAAGAAAAACTTTGACAAACTCTGTTTGATCTTGTTGTTGCAACTATGTCTAATTCATAACCAGAATCTCAGCAAGATCACAAGTTAACCACATAAGCAAATGACACAAAGGTCTCACGGTAAACTAATATCAATGGCATAATCAGCTAACGAGCAAATAATAATGAGTTTCAAATACCAACACTTCAATCGAAACAAGCATGAAGCAATATGAATAGGTGGTATCTCGCTAGCTCTTTCTGAGACCACAAAACATAAATGCAGAGCACTTTCAAAGATGAAGGGCTGACTAAACATTGTAATTCATAGCAACAAAGATCCAGTCATAGTCATACTCAATATCAATCAAAAGCAAAGCATAAAAATGACAGAGGTGCTCTCTAATTGGTGCTTATATAAGAGGAGGATGACTCGACAGGAAAATAAATAGACACACCCTTCGCACAGGGAAGCATTGATTTGCAGAGGTGCCACAGCTCAAGCTTTTGAAAAGAGAGATAATAATTTCGGGTGGCATGCTTTCATTGTCAACGCAATGACCAAGAGTTCTCAATATCTTCCATGCTACTCATGTTATAGGCGGTTCCCAAACAGAAAAGTAAAGTTTTAACTCCCCCACCACCAATGAATCACACTCCACGGCTAGCCGAATCCTCGGGTACCGTCCATACTAACATCAATCCGGGGGGAGTCTTGTTTTACAGTTATGTTTTCGATTTAAGTATGGAACAGGGCATCCCAAATACCGGCCCCTTTCTCGTGAATGACTGTGAATAAACACATGTCGAGGATAATACTCCTAGCATGGAAGATACCAATAGCCCCCTGTCACCACATGAGCGGTTCGGGCAAGCAAAACATATTATTTCTTGAAGGTTTAGAGAGTGGCACATGCAAATTTACTTGGAATGGCAGGTAGATACCGCAAATAGGTAGGTATGGTGGACTCTCATGGAAAAACTTTTGGGTTTATGGAAGTGGATGCACAAGCAGTATTCCCACTTAGTACAAGTGAAGGCTAGCAAAAGACTAGGAAACGACCAACTAGAGAGCCACAACAGTCATCTAGATGCAATGAGTTTGACTAACATTGAATGCAAGCATGAACAGGATATAAATCACCATGAATACGAACATCATAGAGGCTATGTTGATTTTGTTTCAACTACACGCATGCACATGCGCCAAGTCAAGCCACTTGAAACATTCAAAGGAGAATACCATCCTATCATACTACATCACAGTCATCTCAAAATCTATGTTGGCAATCAAGACAAACCATTATAAGCTCTTAGCTAAATAAGCATGGCATCAGAAACTATGATCTCTAAGTTGTCATCGCAAACATGGTTCTCTCACAACAAAGCTAAATCTGGGTCGACAAGCTAGTCATATTTACAAAAACAAAATAGATAGAGTTCATACCAGCTTTTCAGTCTCGGTCACTTCATCATATATCATCATTGTTGCCTTTCATTTGAACGATGTGAACAATAATAAGTGCATTGGACTAAGCTGATTGTGCAGGAAAACACAAAGGAGAAGACAAAATAATATGGCTCTTTGAAAGCTAAACAGGTAAGCATGTAAGAACCACTAAACATTGTAACCAATATCTTGTACCTTGACACAAACAAAAAGAAAACTATTTACACGGGAAAGCTCCCAACAGGCAAAAGAAGAAATAAAAATATTTTTGGGTTTTCTCAAAAGGACACAAAACAAGAAAACAAGAAAACGAAAAGAAACTAGCATGGATAATACAGTGGCATAGTGTAAACACCGGCTAACAAAGTGAAAGTATAAGCATGAATGTAAAGTCGGTGAGAACACGTACTCCCCCAAGCTTAGGCATTTGGCCTAGCTTGGTCTACTCCCATGGTGGGAAATAACCAGCTCCAGGATACTCCGGAGCAGACTGTGGATGCCACTGCTATGTGAGCTCCTCTGTCTCCCACTGATAAACTGGCGTGTGGTACTCGACTGGCGGCTTGGGCACGGGCGCCTGTGGCTGGGCCAAGCCCCAATATGCGTAGATGTCCGCGGGCATAATAGTGTACCTGCCTGCATGAAGATCGAACAAAGAAGGAGCAGTCAAAGTAATAGTCTCTCGAGTACCCTGACTAAGCACCAGGTTATAAATCATCCGTCTACTAGCATCTCTATCCAGAAAATCATGGCGAACCATGCTGTCATAATCCATATATCTCTCAGGGAGAAGCATATCTCCTTCCTCTCCCAGTCTAATGGGTATCTCAAAGTGTCTGACAAGACGGGTAGCGTAGATACCTCCATAAATGACACCTTTAGAACGGTTTAGGTTCAACTGTTGAGCTACTATAGCGCCCAAGCTATAAGTCTTATCGTTAAAAAGGCATTCGCGCAAAACCGCAAGGTCTGGAGAACTAAGTGATCCAGCCTCCCCACGGCCAATCAAACATTTTCCCACAAATAGTGAGAAGTACTGAAGCACATGAAAATGTATGCTAGCAATTCTAGCGCGAGACACTCCTCTCTCCTCTCCAACAACAATAGAACCAATGAAATCCTCCAAGTCCCGTGGACGAGGGTGATGGATATCCCCAACATAAGGTAATTTGCATACATTGCAAAAGTCCTGCAGCGTCATGCATTGGGGGACATCGTATATCATGAACTCAACCATGGGAGGATTCTTCCTCGATAAAAGTTGAAGCTTTGAACTAAAATATTGGTGAGGAGGAGATATTGTGGGCACTTATCTTCAACAAACGCAGTAAGACCTGCGTTCTCCACCAAGTAATGGAAGTCTTCATAAAGTCCGGCGGCACGCAAAAATTCATCACTTGGCCACTCGCACGCTCGAATTTTTGTGACTCGAGGGACTACGTACTTGGGGTGGTTCTTCTCATCCTCCTTGTGGTTACGGCTTGAAGAGCCTCTCAAGAACCTCCTCATCTTTTCCCTTTTCTAGCTCTGAAAAATTCTGAAATTTTTAGAGACTTCGAAAGAAAAGTGAATAAGGATTAACCCAACTTGTAGCAACTACTCCTACTAGTGCCTAGAGACCGTATCACGCGCTAAAACTACTTGGGACTAGCTAAAATCAACCTTTCAAGCTCAATAACAGGGTCACCAAGGTAGCAAGATTTCGCGAAGGATAAAGCACTAGAGCAAAAACTAATTGGACCAATGGAGGAGTCACTTACCAAGGACCAATTTCCCCAAAACGGTTCGGAGAATGGTGCTTTGAGAAAGGAGATCAAAAATCACAGCCAAATGAGCAAGAACACGGGTTTGGGCTGCCAAACAATTTTTTCTGGAGGTGGAAGAAGAAGATGGGAGCTGGAATGAGTGGAGGGGGTGCCTGTGGGCCCCACAAGCTTGCACCCCGCCACCAGGGGGTTGGTGGTGGTGGTGGGGGGGGGGGGCTTGTGGCCCACTGGTCAGCCCCCTGACCAGCTCTGAGGCCCAGAAATTTTCAAAAATTCCAGAAAAAGTCATACTAAATTTTCAGGACCATCGGAGAACTTTTATTTTCGAGGTATTTTTCTCCGGGACGCTAAAACAGAAAATAGGAAAAGCTAAACTAATTCTAACATTTTTCTTCTAAGCAACAGAAAAGGAAAGCTCAAAACAGAGGTATCTGACTCTCTGATTCATCCGTTTCATGGTCATCAGAAGAAATTCGTCAATGGGGTTGATCAAGTCCTTATGACAAAACCTTCTCGAATCGCAAGAGAGAACGGAGAATTTTCGAATAGCCACTAAGTCACCTAAATGGGGATATGGATCTCCCCGACAAGCAAATCATACTTCATCTTGACACGAGGAATAGGGCA
The DNA here is from genome assembly GCF_904849725.1 of Hordeum vulgare subsp. vulgare. Taxonomy (NCBI): domain Eukaryota; kingdom Viridiplantae; phylum Streptophyta; class Magnoliopsida; order Poales; family Poaceae; genus Hordeum; species Hordeum vulgare. The sequence goes on from NC_058524.1 coordinate 435,756,499, forward strand.
TTCAAAGCTCCCAATGAGAATTGATGAAGTCTTTTCGATAGCATTGATGCAATGTACTGGATATCGTTTCTTCGGAAAGTGCACTGTGTGCTCATTACCGTTGACATGGAAAGTGACATTGCCTTTGTTGCAATCTATAACAGCCCCTGCAGTGTTTAAAAAGGGTCTTTCGAGGATGATAGCATGGCATCGTCCTCGGGAATAGCCAAGATAACAAAGTCTGTTAAGATAGTGGTATTAGCAACCACAACAGGCACATCCTCGCAAATGCCGATAGGGAAAGCACTTGATTTGTCGGCCATTTCCAGAGAAATTTCAGTGGGTGTCAACTTATCCAACTCAAGTCTACGATAAAGAGAGAGCGGCATAACACTAACACCGGCTCCAAGGTCACATAAGGCAGTTCTTACGTAGTTTCCTTTAATGGAGCAAGGTATAGTGGGCACTCCGGGATCACCAAGTTTCTTAGGACTTCCACCTTTAAAAGTGTAGTTGGCAAGCATGGTGGAGATCTCAAGATCTGGTATCTTCCGTTTATTAGTCACTATATCTTTCATGTACTTGGCATACGGAGACATCTTGAGCATATCAGTTAACCGCATCTGCAGAAAGACGGGTCTTATCATCTCAACGAAGCGCTCAAAATCCTCATCATCCTTTTTCTTGGATGGCTTAGGAGGAAAGGGCATAGGTCTCTGAACCCATGGCTCTCTTTCTTTACCATGCTTCCTAGAAGTGAAGTCATTCTTGTCGTATCTCTTAGGTTGCGGATTATCAGGATTAACCATAGGTTCAATCTCCACATCCTCATCATGGCTAGGTTGAGCATTATTACGAACATCACTGTCCATATTGTCAACAGGTTCATGTCCATCACCAGATTGTGTTTCTGCATCAGACGCAGAAATATCATTAGGTTCTTCAGGTGTGATAGTATTTGGAGAACTGGCGTGCAGGTTTCTATCATCCTTCTTCTTCTCCTTAGGATGACTAGGTGTATCAGCATTGATTCCTTGAGAATCTTGATCAATTCTCTTAGGATGACCTTCAGGATACAAAGGTTCCCGAGTCATTTTGCCTCCTCTAGTAATGACTCTGACAGAGTTGTCATTTAATTCATTGAGCAAGTCATTCTGAGCTTTAAGTACTTGTTCTACCTGAGTAGTAATCATAGAGGCATGTCTACTCAGAAGTTTCAGAGCATTGACATTTCTGTCTACACAAGCACTTAAATGGCTAAGCATACGAGCACTTTGTTCCAAATGTCTCCTAACATAATCATTGAAACTCTGTTGTTTGGCAACAAAGTTGTCAAATCATCAAAGCATAGGCTAACAGGTTTATCAAAAGGAATATCACTCTCATCAAACCTACGCAGAGAATTCACTTCTACTACCTGTATCGGGTTATCGAGACCGTGGATCTCTTCGATAGGTGGTAGATTTTTGACATCTTCAGATCTAATACCTTTCTCTTGCATAGATTTCTTGGCTTCTTGCATATCTTCGGGACTGAGGAATAGAATACCTCTTCTCTTAGGAGTTGGCTTAGGAGGTGGTTCGGGAATAGTCCAAGCATTATCGTTGATCAAGAGGTTATTCAGTAGAGTCTCAGCTTGTTCTACAGTTCGTTCCGTAAAAACACAACCGACACAACTATCTAGGTGGTCTCTAGAGGCATCGGTAAGTCCGTTATAGAGGATATCAAGTATCTCGTTCTTCTTAAGAGGGTGATCAGGCAAAGCATTGTGTAGCTCGACGAGCCTCTCCCAAGCTTGTGGAAGACTCTCTTATTGGAGTTGAGCAAAGTTGTATATTTCCCGCAAGGAAGCTTGCTTCTTATGGGCAGGGAAATATTTCTCACAAAAGTAATAGACCATCTCCTGGGGACTGCGCACACATCCAGGAGCAAGAGAGGTGAACCAGGCTTTAGCATCATCCTTTAGAGAGAAAGGAAACAACTTAAGGATATAGTAGTGGTGGATCTTCTCCTCATTAGTGAAAAGGTTGGCTATTTCGGATAGTTTGGCAAGATGGGCTATGACTGTCTCAGACTCATAACCGTGAAAAGGATCAGATTCGACTAGAGAGATTATCTCAGGGTCGACAGAGAATTCATAATCCTTATCGGTGACAAAGATAGGCGAAGTGGCAAACTTCGGGTCATTTTTCATCCTAGCTTCACGAGATTTTTCCTTCCACTTGAGAATTAATTTCTCAGCATCATAGGCATCCTTACACGCAAGAAAATCCTCAGCTATCTCTCCCTCCATAACGTAACCCTCAGGTATGTCAGGAAATTCATATCTAGGAGAGCTAGATCTAGCAGGAGCAAAATCAGGTTCTATCTCAATAGTATCGGTAGTTTCAGAAGCATCACGAGCATTGGCAGTAACTCTAGCAATATGAGCATCAAGGAACACTCCTAGTATCTCTAGCAGTATCAAGCATAGCATCATCACGCAAAATAGCATCTCTAGCATCATCAGGCAAAGCAGTATCAAGCATAGCATCTCTAGCAGTATCAGGCATAGCATCTCTAGCAGTATCAGACATAGTATCAAGCATAGTATCATCAGGCATAGTATCAAGCATAGCATAAAGCATAACATCTCTAGCAGTAGTATCACAAGCATCATCAAGCAGATGCGACATATCAAGATTTCTAGCAGGAGGTGATGTCGCAAACTTACTCATAACTGAAGGTGAATCAAGTGCAGAGCTAGATGGAAATTCCTTACCTCCCCTCGTAGTTGAGGGCAAGACTTTGGTCTTCGGATCCTTCAGATTCTTCATAGTGATCAGCAGATATAAATCCAAAGTAACCCAGAGAATATAGCAATACCTCCCTGGCAACGGTGCCAGAAAAATGCTGACGTCAGCTGTGCTTCCCCAGCAATAGTGCCAGAAAAGTGTTGATCCTGCAATCTCTAGTGTTAGCTAGACGAATGCTTATGACAACGAACCTTCTCCTGCAACGGCACCAGAAGAATGCTGCTAGCACTCCCCAGCAATGAAACTGGAAGAATGTTGTTGATAGCCCACCAACGCGTGGGTTCGCAACAGTTTTTGAGGGTAGAGTATTCGACCCAATTTGTAGATCGCCTGAAGGAGGTGAGAGAATACTCTCGAGTATTAGCAGCTGAATTTGTCGGATTCAACCACACCTGAAAGATTAGTATCTGCAAGCACAATAGTAACAACAAAGTAATATGATAACAACGGTGTCAGAAACGATCTGTTGACACGGCAGACTATTTCTAACGATTGTATCAATGGCGCTTCCGTTGCTGCGTTGGCGGAAGTTGTCAGTTCCCGTCAACGGTCTGACGAATCAACAGTGTAGCAGGTAGCAACAGTGTAACGAGCAATAGCAGTGGCAAGGAACATCAGTAGTGACATCAGTAGCAAGTAGCAACAGTAGCAAGCGACAGTAGTAGCAACAGTAGCAGCAGAGCAAGACAAGTAACAACAGTAGCAAGAGTAGTAGCAGCAGCAGAGCAAGACAAGTAAGAGCAGTAGCAACAGTAGTAGCAGCAGCAAAGCAAGACAAGTAACAGGAGTAGCAACAGTAGTAGCAGCAGCAGAGCAAGACAAGTAACAGCAGTAGCAACAGTAGCAGCAGCAGCAGGAGAGCAAGACAAGTAACAACAGTAGCAACAGTAGGACAAACTCGTAGGCAATGGGTCGGTGATTTGTTTGGATGATATTCATCATGCAACAACTATAACACGGAGAGATAAGTGGCTAGCTCCCGTTCGTCAATGTGATGCAGGCATGCATTCCGTGTGTCTTCATACGTGCTTAGGGAAAAGAACTTGCATGACATCTATTGTCCATCCCTCCCGTGGCAGCGGGGTCCAAAAGGAAACTACGGGATATTAAGGTTCTCCTTTTAATAAAGAACCGGACCAACGCATTAGCACTTGGTGAACACATGAACTCCTCAAACTATGGTCATCACCGGGAGTGGTTCCGGTTATTGTCACTCCGGGGTTTCCGGATCATAACACATAGTAGGTAACTACAACTTGCAAGATCGGATCTAAAACACACATATATTGGTGGCAACATAATAATTTTAGATCTGAAATCATGGCACTCGGGCCCTAGTGACAAGCATTAAGCATGGCAAAGCAGTAGCAACATCAATCTCAGAACATAGTGGATACTAGGGATCAATCCCCATCAAAACTAACTCGATTACATGATAGATCTCATCCTACTCATCACCGCCCAGCGAGCCTACGAATAGATTACTCACGAACGATGAAGAGCTTCATGGAATTGGAGAGGGAAGAAGGTTGATGATGACGATGGCGACGATTTCCCCTCTCCGGAGCCCAAGACGGACTCCAGATCTGCCCTCCAGATGAAGAACAGGTGGTGGCGGCGCCTCCGTATCGAAAACGCGACGAAAACTTCTCTTTTTATTTTTTCTGGGACGAAAGGCAACTTATAGAGCTGGAGTTGGGGGCGGCAGGTGCCTGTGGGCCCCACAAGCCTTCCCACCGCCACCAGGGCGGTGGTGGCGGAGCAGGGCTTGTGGCCCACTGGCCCACCCCCTGAGGTGGAACTTGGCGCATATATTTTTGATATTTTCCAAAACTGCTCCCCGTAAATTTTCAGGACGTTTGGAGAACTTTGATTTCTGTACAAAAATAACACCAAGGCAATTCTGCTGAAAACAACGTCAGTCCAGGTTAGTTCCATTCAAATCATGCAAATTATAGTCCAAAACAAGGGCAAGAGAGTTTGGAAAAGTAGATATGTTGGAAACGTATCAAGAAACTGCTGGCTAATACTTTTACAGGAGATGGAACATCACATCCCGACTTGCATCTAATCTATGTAGATGAAGTTTGTGGTTTATTTAAGCTTGCAGGTTTGCCCGAGGGTGAGGTCAAGTAGAAGGTCTTCCCCTTATCTTTTAGGGATAAGGCGTTGACATGGTATAGGCATATAACATTGTCACCCAAAAGATAATGGAACAAGCAGAAATTATAGATACGTTTGGGACGTATCAAGGCACGTCACACGACGGCGACAAACAGCGTCGACAGGCTCACTATCGGCGTCTCTCTCTCTCTCTGGCAGGGAGGGGTGGAGTAGGAGTAGACAAGGGCCAAGGACGGGAGAGAAAATGGCTCCCTCAGCCTCTCCTCCTGCCCATTTAAACCCCACGCGGGGTAGTGGGGAGAGGATCTAACATGCACGCCCCCACTACCTCTGTGCCGCATGGGCGGCATAATTGTGCCTTGGGAGCGCCAACTGTTGCCCCTAAATCCATAAAAGATCCGCATGCGTGGGACGAGGCGGCCGTCGGGCGGTCCTCGCACCGCGGCCCGGTCTTGTCACGCGCGTGGCCTGTCAGGCCACGTCCCGCGGCTCGCCACACGTGGCGCCCTCCCTCTGCGTGCTGGAGAGCCCGAGGCAGCTCGCGCAATGCCCGGCTATGGCCCACGGACCTCCCCTACTTCAGGAAATCTAAGCCAGCGAGGTCCGCCGCTCTAAGTCGGTGGGCCTTTCCTACTTCAGGGACTACTAACACGGGGATAATCCCAGGGTAGGCCAAAAGCAAGGACTCCTCCAACCCCCTTTGAAAACATATACAGGACGACCGGTTCCCCATCGTAGTCGGCTGCACGATGAAGCTGGCTTGGGCGATTCCTCTCCCCCTCCGACTCGACTGCTCCCCGCTAGCCGGTGGGCCAGCTTCGGTCACATCGCCCTGACAAGTGGAGTCAGGGGCATCATCACCAAGGGTACAGCTAGAGCCTCTCGGGTACCCCTGACCTGACTGCACGAGACTACAGTGGAGGGGACGCATCACTGACCGTCGCCGACTGCGACCAGCCGACACGACATAGTGACGAGCACGCCCCCGTCACCTTCATTACCTCCTCCGACGTGGGCAATAGTGCAACCGGTCATACGATGACCGAAGGCGGCTACTCAAGGTGACACGCCTAATGCGACGCACGCCGCGGCATAACAAGCACACACCAATGGCGAGGCCCGGCCGACGGTCCCTAGCTCCAGACGGGACCTAGTAGCCGGCGGCCCCCCACTTGCGACAAGACTTCTCCAGCTAGTGGGCCCCTTGGCCGTCTCGAGAGGCTTCCAGCCGGGTCCCACCCAATACCTTCTATTCCTATTCTAAGCGAGGGGGTTGCCATATAAAAACCCCTGGCACTACCCCATGCAAGGGGTCGGCCGATCACATACCCACACACACATAGGCGGGGAAAATAGAGCTCTCACCTCATTCTTCTTCCTCCAGCATACAACTCTAGGAGCATATGGTATCCCGAGCCGGATCATCAACCAACTCAAGCAAGCCTAGGGGTGTTACCTCCCAAAGAGGGGCCCGAACGTGGATACTTCATGTGTATCGCACCGCTCGTTCCCAATCCCGTTTCCGGATCCCGACGGCGTCCTTTCGGTCCCAACCATGTACGATTAGCCTCCCCATGGCATCAGGCCCGAGAAAACGACGACAATATGCTACCCAACATGTACTCTATTGCAGGTGTGATCATTGAGAAATGATGAATTAACAAACGTAAACATAGTAATATCCATAAACATAAGTAACATAATCATTCAATGTTCAAAATATACGATCCTTAAAGAATGTTTACCCCCACTTATTTTCTCATATTAGCATGGCATGGCTCCGTCTTCACCATATAAATACAAATGTCACGCACCACGGTGTTAAGCCGGGCAACTGGATCGTACTTTTTAACACGCTTGATTTTTTTTATTACACACTAAATACATGAGCGTGAACCATGGACATAGCATATATGTGGAATCGAATATGGTGCTAGGTTTCAAAGTGGTAAAAGTGGAGAAGAAAGTCTCGTATCAACTCGGCGTATCAACAGGCTATGGAGATGCCCATCAATAGATATCAATGCGAAGAGTAGGGATTTACATGCAACAGATGCACGAGAGTTATAAGTGTATGAAAGCTCAACTAAAGGTAAGTGGGTGTGCATCCAACTTGCTTTCTCATGAAGACTTCGGGCATTTAAGGAAGCCCATCATCAAAATATACAAGCCAAGTTCTATAATGAAAAATCCCCACTCGCATATGAAAGTGATAAAACAAGAGACTCTCTATATGACATGGTGCTACTTTGTGGCACAAGCGTGGAGAAAAAGTTAGCACACTACAATAATCAGCTTCTTTTTCATCTGCCATAGCAGACGGCAAAGGGGTTGTTCACGGGCGGCAAAGCCCTTTGTCGTCCGTCTCCGGACGGAAACATTCCTACGACAACTTTCAACGGCAAAGGGCTTCCTTTACCGTATGTCGTCTAGAAGCGGACGACAAAGGGCTTTACCGTCCGCCTGCCGTGGCAAGCACACGACAAATCCCTTAGACGGTAGCCAACAGACAACTACTCTGTTAGGTGGCTAACGGAGTATTTGCCGTCTGCATTTTTTGATGGGTCTTTATCATCTGCCTTTGCGGGGACCTTTGCCGTCTGCTGGCCGACAACATGGGAAGCCCTCTGCTGCCGCCAGGTGGCTGCTCTTTGCCGTATGCCTGCTAGTGCTCTTTGATGTCTGCCTCATCGGCCCTTTGTCGTTTGCTGGCCGCAGTAGCAGACGCCAAAGTGACCATATGGGTCACCCGACTTCTGCCCCAGGTTGCACAGGTGGGTGCCACGTGTCCCCTTTGCCGTCCGCTGGCTGATGACAAAGCCCTTTGCCGTCCGCTGGCACACGGAAAAGGGGACATATTGTCACTGTTTTGTTTGCTTGCATTTATTTCCCTGCATTCTAAAAATACATATAGTTTCACATATAGTTTCTAACACTCGCATATAATTGCAAACATCCAGATATACTTTCAAACATCAAACAAGCACCTTAAGCCATGTATCGAACATCATATAAGAGCAAGAGCATCGTATAGGCCATAGGCCATGTATCGAACGTCATATAAGAACATCTTATCTCCATACATACACATAGTTTCATATTGTTCATCAATACAAATCAAAACTAAATTTAATCAGTAGCAGTCCATCAATGCTGGCTCCCATGAATGCCAGCTTCCATGAGTGAATGAAATCTGCAAAATGAGAATAAGAAAGTTAGAAGAAGAAGAAGAAGAACAAGAATAAAACTAGAAGAACAAGAATAAAACTAGAAGAAGAAGAAGAAGAAGGAGAAGGAGAAGAAGAAGGAGGAGAAGAAGGAGAAGAAGAAGAAGGAGGAGGAGGAGAAGAAGAATGAGAAGTAGAGGAAGAGGATGATTACAATACTTATCTTATTTTGAACTTATTATGTCATTTAGGAGGAAGATCCGCTAAGTTATGAGCTAACCAAGGTTCTTGTGATGTTTTTTTTACCTAACTAAGCTAATTATGTCATAAATCAACTAAATAAGCTAATTAGGTCATTTTGGAGGATAATTAGCTAAGTATGTCTTCCTTGGGGGAAATAAGCTAAGGAGAAGAAGAAAGAGGAGAACAAGAAGGAGAAGAAGAAGAAGAAGAAGAAGAAGTGGGAGGAGAAGGAGAAGAAGAAGAAGGATAACAAGAAGAAGAAGGAGGATAAGAAGGAGAAGGAGAAGAATAAGAAGAAGAATGAGAAGAAGAAGGAGAAGAAGAGGAAGAGGATGGTTACAATACTTATCTTATTTTGAGCTTATTATGTCATTTACGACCAAGATACGCTAAGTTATGAGCTAACAAAGGTTCTTCTGCTGTTTTTTACCTAACTAAGCTAATTATGTCATAAATGAACTGAATAAGCTAATTATGTCATTTTGGAGGATAATTAGCTAATTGTGTCTTTCTTGGGGAAAATACGCTAAGGAGAAGAAGAAAGAGGAGAAGAAGAAGAGGAAGAGGAAGAAGAAGAATACGAAGGAGGAGGAGAAGGAGAAGAAGAAGAAGGAGAAGAAGGAGAAGACGGAGGAGGAGGAGGAGGAGGAGAAGAACAAGAAGAAGAAGGAGAGGAATAGGATGATTACAATACTTTTCTTATTTTGAGCTTATTATGTCATTTACGAGGCACATACGCTATGTTATGAGCTAACCAAGGTTCTTGTGCTGTTTTTTTTACCTAACTAAGCTAATTATGTGATAAATGAACTAAATAAGCTAATTATGTTATTTTGGAGGATAATTAGGTAAGTATGTATTTCTTGGGGAAAATAAGCTAAGGACAAGAAAAAATAGGAGAAGAAGGAGGAGGAGGAGGAGGAGGAGGAGGAGAAGAAGAAGAAGAAGAAGAAGAAGAGGAGGAGGAGGAGGAGGAGGAGGAAGAAGAGGAGGAAGAAGAAGAAGAAGAAGAAGAAGGAGGAGGAGGAGGAGGAGAAGAAGAAGAAGAAGAAGGAGAAGAAGGAGAAGAATAAGGAGGAGGAGGAGGAGGAGAAGAAGAAGAAGAAGAAGAAGAAGAAGGTGAAGAAGAAGAAGAGGAAGATGATGATTACAATACTTATCTTATGTTGAGCTTATTATGTCATTTAGGAGGAAGATACACTAAGTTATGAGATAACTAAGGTTATACTGGGGAACGTAGTAATTTTAAAAAAATTCTATGCCACACAAGGATCTATCTATGGATAAACCACCAACGAGCAAAGGAGTAGAGCATCTTCATACCTTTGAAGATCGCTAAGCGGAAGCGTTACTAGAACACGGTTGATGGAGTCGTATTCGCAGCGATTCAGATCATGGTGGATTTCGATCTATGCGCCAAACGTCATGCGCCACGTTCAACACACGTGCAGCCCGGTGACGTCTCCAGCGCCTTGATCTAGCAAGGAGGGAGGAGAGGTTGAGGGAGAGCTCCGGCAGCACGACGACGTGGTGACAGTGGAGTTACGTGGCACTCCGACAGGGCTTTGCAAAGCACTACGGAGGACGAGGAGGAGGCGGAGTAGGGCTGCGCCATGGAGAGAGGCAATTGTGTCTCCAAATAGCCCCCAAACCCTCACTATATATAGAAGGAGAGGGAGGAGGGTTCCCACCCTAAGGGTGCGGCAGCCCTAGATGGCCCTTGGGGCGGCGGCCAAGGTTTAGGCGCCCTAGGGTGGGCCTTGATGCCCAAGGTGGCCTCCCCACGCCTAGGGTTTTGCCTCCTCCACCCCTTGCTGCGCCTTGGCCCCTTAGTGGTGGCGCACCAGCCCACTTAGGGGCCGCTTCCCATCCACTTTTGGCCCATGTAGCAGTTTGGGGCTGTTGGCCCTTCCCGGTGGACCCCGGAACCCTTCCGGTGGTTCCGGTACATTACCGGTGTCGTGCGAAACATTTCCGATGATCAAATCATCACTTCCTATATATGAATCTTTACCTCCGGACCATTTTGGAACTCCTCGTGACATCCTAGATCTCATATGGGTTTCCGAACAACCTTTGGTAACCACGTACACTATTCCCCTATAACCCTAGCGTCATCGAACCTTAAGTGTGTAGACCCTACGGGTCCGGGAAGCATGCAGACATGACCAAGGCACCTCTCCAGTCAATAACCAACAACAGGGTATGGATATCCATGTTGGTTCCCACATGTTCCACGATGTTCTCATCGGATGAACCACGATATGGGGATTCGATCAATCCCGTATGCAATTCCCTTTGTCTACAGGTATGATACTTCCCGAGATTCGACCGTTGGTATCCCTGTACCTTGTTCAATCTCGTTACCGGCAAGTCTCTTTACTCGTTCCGTAACACATCATCCCGTGGCTAAATCCTTAGTAAAACTGAGCTCAATATGATGATGGATTACCGAGTGGGCCCAGAGATACCTCTCCGTCACACGGAATGACAAATCCCACTCTCGATTCGTACGACCCAACAGATACTTTCGGAGATACGTGTAGTGCACCTTTGTAAACACTGAGTTACGTTGTGATGTTTGATACACCCAAAGAACTCCTACGGTATCCGGGAGTTGCACAATCTCATGGTCTAAGGAAATGATACTTGACATTAGAAAAGATTTAGCAGACGAACAACACGATCTAATGCTATGCTTAGGATTGGGTCTTTTCCATCACATCATTCCCCAATGATGTGATCCCGTTATCAATGACATCTAATGTCCATGATCAGGAAACCATGATCATCTATTGATCAACGAGATAGCCAACTAGATGCTCACTAGGGACACATTACGATCTATATACTCACATATGTATTGCGGTTTCGGGTGAATACAATTATAGCATGAATAACAGACAATTATCATGAACTAGAAAATATAATAATAACCAATTTATTATTGCCTCTAGGGCATATTTCCAACAGTTTCAGAGTTGGACTAGAGTCAATAATCTAGTTGACATCACTATGTGATTGCAATGAATCTAACACCCATATAGTTCCGAGGTTCGATCATGTCTTGCTTGTGAGAGAGGTTTTAGTCAACGGGTTTGAACCTTTCAGAACCGTGTGTGCTTTACAAATCATTATGTCATCCTATAGATGCAACTACCATGCACCATTTGGAACCATTCCAAATGTCTGCTCCACTATATGAATCCGATATACTACTTTGAGTCATCTGGATTAGTGACAAAGCTCGCATCATCGTTATCCTTTACGACGAACTCCTTTTACCACCTCCATAATCGATAAAAATTCCTTAGTTCACTAGTTACTAAGGATAACTTTGACCGTTGTCCAGTGATCCATTCCTGGATCACTCTTGTACCCCTTGACCGACTGATGGCAATGCACACTTTAGGTGTGGTACACAACATAGCATACTTTCGAGCCTATGGCTAAAGCATAGGGGACGACCTTTCGTCCTTTCTATTTCTTCTGTCGTGGTCGGGTATTGAGTCTTACTCAATATTCACACCTTACAACACAGCCAAGAACCCATTCTTTGCCGATCCATTTTGAACTTCTTCAAAATCTTATCACAGTATGTATTTCTTTGAAAGTTTTATTAAGCAATTTGATCTATCTCCATAGATTTTGATGCTCAATGTTCAAGTAGCTTAATCCAGGTTTTCCTTTGAAGAACTCCTTTCAAACAACCCTTTATGCTTTCCAGAAATTCTACATTATTTCCGATCAACAATATGTCAACCACATATATTCATCAGATATTCTAAAGTGCTCCCACTCACTTCTTTGGAAATAGAAGTTTCTCATAAACTTTGTATAAACCCAAAAACTTTGATCATCTCATCAAAGCGTATATTCCAACTCCGAGATGCTTGCTCTAGTCCTTAGAAGGATCGCTGGAGCTTTGCATACTTGTTAGCATCCTTTAGGGTCGTCAAAAGCTTTCTGGTTGTATCAAATACAACCTTTCCCCAAGGAAACCGTCGAGAAAACAATATTTGACATCCTATCTGCAAGATTTCATAAATGATGCAACAACTACTAACATAATTCCAACAAACTTTCAGCATCGCTACAAGCGAGAAAGTCTCATTGTAATCAACTCTTTGAACTTGTCGAAAACATCTTTGCGACAAGCCGAGCTTTATTAATGGTGACTTTTCACCATCATCGTATGTTTTCCTTTTAAGGATCCATCTATAGTTAATAGTCTTATGACCATCAATTAGTTCTTCTAAATTCTATACTTTGTTTTCATACATGGATCCTCCCTCGGATTTCATGGCCTTCAGCCATTTGTCGGAATCCGGGCCCACCATTGCTTCTCCACAGCTCGTAGGTTCATTGTTATCCAACAACATGACCTTCAAGACAGGGTTAATGTACCACTTTGGAGTAGTACACGTCCTTGTTGACCTACGAGGTTTGGTAGTGACTTGATCCGAAGCTTCATGATCACTATCATCCGCTTCCACTTCAATTGGTGTAGGCTCCACAAGAACAACTTCCTGCGCCCTGCTACACACACTGGTTGAAGTGATGGTTCAACAACCTCATCAAGTTTCCACCATCCTCCCACTCAATTCTTTCGAGTCAAACCTTTCCTCGAGAAAGTACCCATTTTTAGAAACAAACACTTTGCTTCCGGATCTAAGATAGGAGCTATACCCAACTGTTTTGGGTGTCCTATGAAGATGCATTTATCCGCTTTGGGTTCAAGCTTATCCGGCTGCAACTCTTTCATATAAGCATCACATCCCAAACTTTTAAGAAACGACAGCTTAGGTTTCTCTAAACCATAATTTATATGGTGTCATCTCAACGAAATTACGTGGTGCCCTATTTAAAGTGAATGTGGTTGTCTCTAATGCCTAACCCATAAACGATAGTGGTAATTTGATAAGAAACATCATAGTATGCACCATATCTAATAGGGCATGATTATGACATACGGACACACCATCAGACTATGGTGTTCCAGGTGGCATGAGTTGTGAAACAATTTTCACCTTGTCTTAAATGTTTACCAAACTCGCAACTCAGATATATATGTTTACCTCTACGATCACATCATAGACATATTATCCTCTTGTCATTATGATCTTCAACTTCACTCTGAAATTACTTGAACCTTTCAATAATTCAGACTTGTGTTTCATCAAGTAAATATACTAGTATCTACTCAAATCATTTGAGAAGTAAGAACATAACGATATCCATTCCATGCCTCAGTACTTATTGGACTGTACACATCGGAATGTATTACTTTCAACAAGTCACTTTCTTGTTCCATATCACTGAAAAATAGAGGTCTTCAGTCATCTTGCCCATGTGGTATGATTTGCATGTCTCAAGTGATTCAAAATCAAGTGATTCCAAAACGATCCATCTGCATGGAGTTTCTTCATGCGTTTATACCAATAGAGATGGTTCGCATGGCTCAAACGTTTCCAAAATGAGTGGGTCCAAAGATCCATCAGTATGGAGCTTCTTCATGCGTTTTACACCAATATGACTCAAACGGCAGTGCCACAAGTAAGTGGTACCATCATTACTACTTTATATCTTTTGGCAACAATATTATGAACATGTGTATCACTATGATCAAGATTTAATAAACCATTCATTCTAGGTGCAAGACCATTGAAGGTATTATACAAGTAAATAGAATAACCATTATTCTCTTTAAATGAATAACTGTATTGCAATAAACATAATCCAATCATGTGTATGCCCAACGCAAACACCAAATAACAATTATTTAGGTTTAACACTAATCCCTATGGTAGAGGGAGTGTGCGATGTTTGATCACATCAACCTTGGAAACACTTCCAACACACATCGTCACCTCGCTTTTAGCTAGTCTCTGTTTACCCCGTAGTTTTTATTTCGAGTCACTAACACTTAGCAACTGAACCGGTATATAATACCCTAGTGCTACTAGGAGTATTAGTAAAGTACACATCAATTTCATATATATCCAATATACCTTTTGTCGACTTTGCCAACCTTCTCATCTACTAAGTATCTAGGGTAGTTCCTCTTCAGTGACTGTTCCCCTCATTACAGAAGCACTTAGTATCGGGTTTGGGTTCAACCTTGGGTCTCTTCACTAGAGTAGCAACTGATTTGCCATTTCATGAACTATCCCTTTCTTGCCCTTGCCCTTCTTGAAACTAGTGGTTTTACTAACCATCAACAATTGATGCTCCTTTTTGATTTCTACTTTCGCGGTGTCAAACATCGCGAATTGCTCAAGGATCATCATATCTATCCTTGATATGCTATAGTTCATCACGAAGCTCTAGTATCTAGGTGGTAGTGCCTCTGGAGAACTATCACTATCTCATCTAGAAGATTAACCCTCACTCGATTCAAGCGATTGTAGCACTCAGACAATCTGAGCACATGCTCAACGATCGAGCCTTTCTCCCTTACTTTGTAGACAAAAAATATTGTCGGAGGTCTCATACCTCTCAACAAGGGCACGAGCATGAAACCCCAATTCCATCTCTTTGAACATCTCGTATGAGCCGCGACATTCGAAACGTCTTTAGCGCCTCAATTCTAAGTCGTTTAAGTATTATGCACTGAACTATCATATAGTTATAAAAAAGTGTATGCCAGATGTTTGCAACATCTCCAGACGATGTTCGGGGTTTAGTACACCGAGCGGTGCATTAAAAACATAAGTCTTCTGTGCAACAATGAGGACAATCCTCAGTTAACTGACCCAGTCCGTATAATTGCTACTATCACCTTTCAACTAAGTTTTCTCTAGGAACATATCAAAAGCCGTAGAGCTATAGCGCAAGTTACAACATAATTTGCAAAGACATATTTGACTATGTTCATGATAATTAAGTTCATCTAATGAACTCCCATTTAGATGGACATCCCTATCGTCATTCAAGTGACACATGATCCACGTAGACTAGCACGTGTCCGATCATCATGTGAGACGGACTAGTCATCAATGGTGAGCATATCCATGCTGATCGTATCAACCATACGACTCATGTTCGACCATTGGTCTCCCGTATTCGTGGCCATGTCTGTACATGCTAGGCTCGTTGAGTCAACCTAAGTGTTTTGCGTGTGTAAACTGGCTTACACCCGTTGTATGCGAACGTTAGAATATATCACACCCGATCATCACGTGGTGCTTCGAGACAATGATCCTTCGCAATGGTGCACACTTAGGGGAATACATACCTCGAAATTTTAATGAGGGATCATCTTAGCTTTGCTACCGTCGTTTTAAGCAATAAGATGAAGAACATGATAAACATCACATGCAATCATATAGTGACATGATATGGCCAATATCATCTTTCTCCTTTGATCTCCATCTTTGGGGCACCATGATCATCATTGTCACCGGCATGACACCATGATCTCCATCAATTAGTCTCCGTGAAGTTCTCACGCCAACTATTACTTCTACTACTATAGCTAACGTTTAGCAATAAAGTAAAGTGATCACATGGCGTTGCATCTCATACAAAAAATTAAGACAAGTCCTATGGCTCCTGCCGGTTGTCATACTCATCGACATGCAAGTTGTGAATCCTATTACAAGAACATGATCAATCTCATACATCACATATGTAACATCACATCCTTTTGGCCATATCACATCAGATAACATACCCTGCAAAAACAAGTTAGACGTCCTCTAATTGTTGTTGCAAGTTTTACTTGGCTGGTTGGGATTCTAGCAAGAACGCTTCTTACCTACGTGACACCCACAACGTTGATATGCCAATGCTATTTACCCTTCATAAGGAACCTCTTCATCAAATCTGATCCGACTAAAGTGGGAGAGACAGACATCCGCTAGCCACCTTATGCAACAAGTGCATGTCGGTCGGTGGAACCAGTCTCACATAAGAGTACGTGTAAAGTCGGTCCAGGCCGCTTCATCCCACGATGCCGCTGAATCAAGATATGACTAGTAACAACAAGCAATTGACAAATCAGCGCCCACAACTTTTGTGTTCTACTCATGCATAGAATCTACGCATAGAACCTTGGCTTTGATACCACTGTTGGGGAATGTAGTAATTTTAAAAAAATTCCTACGCCACACAAGGATCTATATATGGAGAAACCAGCAACGAGCAAAGGAGTAGAGCATCTTAATACCTTTGAATATCACTAAGCGGAAGCGTTGATAGAACACGGTTGCTGGAGTCGTACTCGCAGCGATTTCAGATCGCGGTGGATTCCGATCTATGCGCCAAACGACGGCGCCTCCACATTCAACACATGTACAACCCAGTGACGTATCCAACGCCTTGATCCAATAAGGAGGGAGGGAGGTTGAGGGAGAGCTCAGGCAACACGACGACGTGGTGACGGTGGAGCTACGTGGCACTCCGACAGTGCTTCGTCAAGCACTATGGAGGACGAGGAGGAGGAGTAGGGCTGCGCCATAGAGAGAGGCAATTGTGTCTCCAAACAACCCCAAAACCCACACTATATATAGGAGGAGAGGGAGGAGGGTGCCCACCCTTAGGGTTTCCCACCCTAAGGGTGCGGCAGTCCTAGATGGCCCTTGGGGCGGCAGCCAAGGTGGAGGCGCCCTAGGGTGGGCCTTGAGGCCCAACGTGGCCTCCCCACGCCTAGGGTTTTGCCTCCTCCACCCCTTGTTGCGCCTTGGGACTTTAGTGGTGGTGCACTAGCCCACTTAGGGGCTGGTTCCCATCCACTTTTGGCCCATGTAGCAGTTTGGGGCTGGTAGCCCTTCCCAGTGGACCCTCGGAACCCTTCCGATGGTCCCGGTACATTACCGGTGTCGCCCGAAACATTTCTGGTGACCAAATCCTCACTTTCTATATATGAATCTTTACCTCCGGACCATTTCGGAACTCCTCGTGACGTCCGGGATATCACCCGGGACTCCGAACAACCTTCAGTAACCATGTACACTATTCCCCTATAACCCTATCGTCATCTAACATTAAGTGTGTAGACCCTACGGGTTCGGGAAGCATGGAGACATAACGAAGATACCTCTCCGGTCAATAACCAACAGCGTGGTCTGGATATCCATGTTGGTTCCTACATGTTCCACGATGATCTCATCGGATGAACCACGATGTCGGGGATTTGATCAATCCTATATGCAATTCCCTTTGTCTACGAGTATGATACTTGCCCGAGATTCGATCGTCGGTATCTCTATACCTTGTTCAATCTCGTTACCGGCAAGTCTCTTTACTCATTCCGTAACACATCATGCCATGGCTAACTCCTTAGTCACACTGAGCTCAATATGATGATGGATTACCGAGTGGGCCAAGAGATACATCTCCGTCACACGGAGTGACAAATCCCACTCTTGATTCGTACAACGCAACAGATACTTTCGGAGATACGTGTAGTGCACCTTTATAATCACCGAGTTACGTTGTGATGTTTGATACACCCAAACCACTCCTACGGCATCCCGGAGTTGCACAATCTCATGGTCTAAGGAAATGATACTTGACATTATAAAAGCTTTAGCAGACGAACAACATGATCTAGTGCTATGCTTAGGATTGGGTCTTGTCCATCACATCATTCCCCAATGTTGTGATCCCGTTATCAATGGCATCTAATGTCCATGATCAGGAAACCATGATCATCTATTGATCAATGACCTAGCCAACTAGAGGCTCACTAGGGGCACATTATGATCTATATATATTCACACATGTATTACAGTTTCCGGTTAATACAATTGTAGCACGAACAGTAGACAATTATCATGAACTAGGAAATATAATAATAACCAATTTATTATTGCCTCTAGGGCATATTTCCAACAGGTTCTTTTGCTTTTTTACCTAACTAAGCTAATTATGTCATAAATGAACTAAATAAGCTAATTATGTCATTTTGGAGGGTAATTAGCTAAGTATATCTTTCTTGGGGAAAATAAGCTAAGTAGAAGAAGCTAAGTATGCCGCAGAACACTAGAGAAACTTACCATCATGGTCATCAAGGAGGAGAAACACCAGGGTTGCTCGGGGCGGGTTCATTTGGAGAAGGTTGCCTTGGAGATGGGTCGTGCGATGCCGCTCGGGAGTTATTCTGCAAAAAAGATATTTTGCAATGTCTCGTTAGCATGATGACACTCATATGTTAATACTAGTTTATAATGACCATTCAAATGAAACTCACTGCTCCAACCGCAGAAATGACCGACATCGGCGGAGGGGTCTGATCGGTCTTCTCGCACATAGATTGCACATTTGGTTTTGAAGAGTCAGTCATATTAGTTAGTAATGAAGCAAACATTATACGCGTGATTTGTCTAATGTGAAAAAGAAACTTACCACAAAGAGCTCGTACATGGCCCACTGATCCGCCTCATTCCGTTCCCTTTCCTCCTCCAACAACCGAGCCGTGGTCTACGCCGTCAACAGTTCCTTCTTCGCCGCCACCCGGTCCATGTCCTCGAGAATCACCTGAAGAGAAGCATGGTTTGCCTCTCTCTCTATTTCTGAAGTGCAGCCTGCAACACCATTCCTCGTTAGCATTGTAATCATCGATGGCCACACACACAATGAAATGGATGAAAGTTTTCTGAGTCCGTATAACTAACCTCGAGGGCGAGATCGAATTGTCGTAGACGAGGCCTTATCTCAGGTGAGGAGCTCGACTCGCATGCCTTGATCTCTGGGAGAGTGAATGGACAGCATATTATCCCATCTCCAATGGCTATCGAGCCATGGGGCCTCCCGCCACCAGAAATCATCACCAGCTCTGGATCCAAAGGTTCCTAGCTCGGGTTAAAGTCCTCCCCTTTCCTAGCCTTCCCCTCATCCCTGTATCTCATGAGCTTGTTGTGGGAGGAGATGTTGGTGAACTTCTCTGGATGATCCAGGTCAAACTCACAAAATGCCTTGGCCTTCTTGTAGGAGGCAATATGGGCCATGCCATAGAGGTCGTACAACTCTGGCACCTCCATCTTATTGTGATGCGCCTAAAAGAGAGGAACAAAGTATTAGTAAAGGGATCAAGCTAGGATGAAGAATGAATTGCATGAATCATGAAGCAAACCACATACCCAGTTCCGTCCGAACTGAATTAAGTTGGCGCTGCCTTGATGGTGTGGCTCACCAACCATTTGGGCACACCGGTCCTTCACATTGTCATGGACGGCTCGCTAGTTGCCTGTGCACCACTCATCCACCAACGCCTCCCAACAATCCATCTTATTCGCACACCATATTGGGGACACCTATAAGTTAGTAAAGAGAACTTTGAGTGCCACGCCTACGAATCAAATCAAGAAAACTACTGTAGGATCGAAAGTATGTCTAGAGGGGGGTGATTAGACTACTTGACAAGATATTTTTTTGCCTTTTCCCAATTTTAGTTGAGAGGGAGATATGGCAGTTAAGGCAAGTCAAGTACACCCTACACATGAAGTTCTAAGAGTATAGCAACAGAAAGTAAAACATGCAAGTGTAACATAAAGGAGTAATGTAGGGAGATCAAACGCATGAGATTGACACGACGTTTTTTTGGCATGGTTCCGATAGGTGGTGCTATCGTACGTCCATGTTACTAGAGACTTCAACCCACAGAGGGTAACGGCTGCAGGAGTCCACTAAGGGCTCCACCCACGAAGGGTTCACAAAGAAGCCACCTTGTCTATTCCACCACGGCTTCCGTCCATGGAGTACTAGCCTTACTCACGGTAGGTCTTCACGAAGTAGGCGATCTCCTTGCCCTTACAAACATCTTGGTTCAACTCCACAACACGAAGTAGGAGGCTGCCAAGCGACACCTAACCAATCTAGGAGGCACCACCCTCCAAAATGTAATAGATGTGGTGGATCAATGAACTCCTTGATCTTGTGCTTCTAAAGATAGTATCCTCAACACAAAATCGTTCTCTCATAGAATATGCATGGGTAGGAGAGATTGATTTGGTGGAAAGCAGTTTGTGGAGGCTATATATCAAGTTTCAAATGATTGGATTGGAATATCTCGGTCTCAACACATGAGTAGGTGGTTCTCTCTTAGAAAATGTATCCGGATATGAAGTGTGTCTTCTGAGTACTTCTCCCATGAATGAGAGGTGGGTCAAGGGGTATATATATATAGACAACACACAAAATCCAACCATTACACACAAAGTGGCAAACTCGGTGACACCGAAGTGGAAAACTCGGTGGTACCGATTAGCACAAAAGGTGTGAACTTTTGAATCTCGGTGAGGACGATATATGAAACTCGATGGCACTGAAAAAAATGACTACCAGTGAGATGGCCAAACTTGGTGGCATCGACACTCAAACTCAGAAATTCTGATTTTGTGTACCGAGGCACCCGAAAGTTGGTCAGCCAAACTCGGTGGCATCAATATGGATCCGGTTGCACCGATTTGGTGGTAGTGGCTAGGTTTTGTGTCTGAGGTCATACTCGGTGGGTCCAAAATGTGGAAGTTGGTGACACCGAATTTGAGTATGTGGAATTTGACAGAATGGTCATGTGGGAAAAATGACTGAGTATTTTGGTGGCTAACTTTGAGCACTTTGAGCAATCAGTTCATTTTACTACTTCACCCCCTTTTAATAGTATTGGCTTTCCTATGGACTCAAATGTGATTTATCACAAATATATAATGAAGAGTCTTCTAGCTTGAAGCTTGAGCTAATCCTATTCCTTTCTTGCATCAAGGGGCATATCCACATAATCCTTTAGCATAGCATCTTTTGAACTTTTTTGAAATATACTTGGAGAACATATTAGTCCAATGATGCATATGTTGTGATCAATTATCAAAACCACCCTAGGGAGCAATTGTGCTTTCAACTACATACAAGGCCTTAAGAATAGGTAATTACCTTCATGTACTGCTCCTTCTTTAGATTCTTTGTGCGACACTCCTTCTTCTCCTTCTTAACACCATGTGTGGCATAACAGTCTCAAATAGCGTGTGGCTAAGCCTCGTGGCATAAGTTGTGTAATAGCCTCATGCACTTGGCCTCGAGAACCTTGGTTGCCGCCTCCTCATATCCCTCCTCACACTTGTAGAAGGTTTGCAATCAAACGAGACAACACCAATTAGTACAATAAGTAGCTATATTGTTAATTTTAGATTCTGTAAAAGGAGAATTTACCCAAAAGTTGTTTATCACCATCTCGGCCCTTGTGTGGCACAATACACCATCTATAATATCCTTCGGCAGGCTTGGGCAACCTGGTAGTGCTCCCAGGTAAATGCTAGTGTAGGAACCTGACCCTCACTGGGCAACGTGACAAACCCAGGGAAATTTTGTCCGACAAAGCACACAAAGGACGATGTTCGGCTTGCGAACTCCAACGGGGTGTTTCCTACCCCTGTAGTTTGACAAGGTCAACACATTATATATTTTAAGAAACTTGAAGGCAAAAGGTAAAAAAGAGTGAATCACTTACCTCTCCCCTTCACGGCTAATCACCGGCCTCTGCTGGCGGGTCGCACGTACGACCGGGAGACATGTACTACCACGCTTGTACACGATGACCCCGTCGACCACCTCGCCCTCACTATCCGTAGACTCATCCCCGCCACCATCAAAATGGCCACCCGACCCCTCGGTCCGATTCGGCCAGGCACCCCATACGGACGTCTCCGCGTTAGTCAAAGCCTCTAGGGCGGGAGTCTCCTAGGACGTAGCCACATGAACCGTAGTCTCATGGTCCGAATGCCCATCGACTCGAGGCTCCTAGACCGAAGTCCCCGTAGCCTCGACCGCAAATGGGTCCACCATAGTAGTCCTGTGCTCGGGGGAATGAGCTGGTGGTGGTGGCGAGGACGGCGTAGCAGTCCGCCTACCTCTCCCGCAGCCACGTCTATACCCTTCCCCTTCTTCCCCGCCCGACCTGCTCTCCTGGTGGGCAATTCCACCGACGAAGAAGCACCCTCTGTGGTGTCGTCAGACTGTCCACCAAGGCTCTACCGAGAGATAGGGGTGGAATGGAAGTACCACCCTTTGCATGGGTCATCGACGAAGAAGTACCCGCCGAGTGATCTAGACCCATGCCCACCATCTTTCAACACCTGCCATGATAAAGAGTAAAATAAATTAGTACAACATAAAAAATTTGAATGAATAATAATGTGTACATATATAATTTAAGTTGGAATGCATACAAACTAATAATAGTGTGGATCAATAAATGCATCATCATCATCGCTATCACGCGTGTCTTCATGAATGACGTGCTCATCGGGTTCACCGACATCAACTTGTGGAAGCCCTTTCTGTAATTGGTCAAGCATTGATAGGTCATCTGCAACAGTAACCTCTTCTAGTTCCAACTCTTCTGGTTCTAGCTTAGGGGCGAAGTCCGATTCACTGTCATTGTCTACTTCCATGTTCTCGGGTGAAGTACAATAGTTCTTGAAACGTTTCTTGGAAAGACGTGTTTCTTGGAAGAATTCTTCGTCATATGTGTCTGGGTTAATGTGAGGTTCATAATCCTCTTCATCTGGGGGAGGTGGTCTAGCATGTGGCGGCACGTCATAAACAACATGCCAACCATTCAAATTCTTATCAGTTTGGCAGGCCCACGGTAGATAGAAAACTTGGATCGTGTGTTGAGTCGTAATACAGACATGAGGAACATCTAAATGGGTGCTTGGATTGTTTTTGACTAGCCCTATATGTTCATGAGTCCTTTTAATCTCCTTGGACTGGAACCAATAAAATTTGAAGACTATGACGTACAGTGGGTTTTCACCATAGAATTGTAGTTCATAAATTGCTTCAACTCTTCCATAGTACTCGATACCTCCTTCGTCGATAGCAGAGACACAAAAATTTGTAGATTTCCGATCGGGCATAGATAGCTCTTTGCCAAAGGTACGAAAGTAATACCCATTGATGTTTTATTCTAAAATGAGCGGACCTTATAGTCAAAACCATTCGCGGCTTGTCTCAATTCGGCGTCCATAGACTCTTAACTGGCCTACAAGTTTAATACAAAATGATTGTTGCATTAACCGCAAATTAGACCAAGAAATTAAATGGTCCATTATTGATAATTACCGTTTGTTTGAACCAGGTATCTTCTCATAGGGCATCTTAAGTACACTGAGTATTTTGGCCGACTGGTACAGGTTTGCAGACATGACATGGCCTTTGGGTAGAAAGCGTCCAAATAGTGTCATCATAACGTCGTAGCATTCTCTTCCCAAGTTGAACTCAATCTTCAAAGCCATTACTTATGCAATGGCATCCAGCTGACAAAGCCGAGTGTGCTTGAGGAGAGGATGTTTTGAAGACTCCAACATTTCATAGAAGGCCTTTATAGATTCCTCCATCTCATCGTACAAATCCCGATCATCATCAAAGTCTTGAACCATGTCTTCGATCCCACTACCATGCTCGTCAGTGCGACGACGAACCACCTCAGCTCTGGTGCGTTGTATAGACTCACCATTGATACGTCCATTTTGCATCATGTTCTCATGTTGATATTTATCGCTTCTTTGGCTGTTATTTCACTTCACGGTACAATTCTTATGCCTTTTCTCTCTTATTTTGCAAGGTTTACATGAAGAGGGAGAATGCCGGCAACTGGAATTCTAGCCTAAAAGTGGAGCAAAGTGGAGATACCTATTCTGCGCAACTCCAAACACCGTAAAAATCAACGATGATTTTTTTCTGGATTTACAAAAAATACTGGGCCGAAGAAGTGCCAGAGGGGCGCCACGGGTTGGCCACAAGCCTGCACGGCGCGACCACCCCCCAGGCCGCGCCATGAGGGCTTGTGGGCAGCCTGCTGGCCCACTTGCCCCCTCTTTTGCTATATGAAGGGTTTCGTCCAGGAAAAAATGAGGGAGGAGCTCTTTCGTGGATTCGCCGCCGCCACGAGGCGGAACTTGAGCAGAACCAATCTAGAGCTCCGGCAGGACGATCCTGCCGGGGAAACTTCCCTCCCAGAGGGGGAAATCGTCGCCATCGTCATCACCAACACTCCTCTCATCGGAGGGGACTCGTCACCATCAAAATCTTCATCAACACCATCTCATCTCCAAACCCTAGTTCATCACTTGTAACCAATCTCTATCTCACGACTCCGATTGGTACTTGTAAGGTTGCTAGTAGTCTTGATTACTTTTTGTAGTTGATGCTAGTTGGATTACTTGGTGGAAGAGTTTATGTTTAGATCCTTAATGCTACTCATTACCTCTCTGGTCATGAATATGATTATGCTTTGTGAGTAGTTACTTTTGTTCCTGAGGACATGGGATAAGTCATGCTAATAGTAGTCATGTGAATTTGGTATTCGTTCGATATTTTGATGTGTTGTATGTTGTTTTTCCTCTAGTGGTGTTATGTGAATGTAGACTACATAACACTTCACCATTATTTGGGCCTAGAGGAAGGCATTAGGAAGTAGTAAGTAGATGATGGGTTGCTAGAGTGACAGAAGCTTAAACCCTAGTTTATGCGTTACTTCGTAAGGGGTTGAGTTGGATCCACTAGTTTAATGCTATGGTTAGACTTTGTCTTAATTCTTCTTTCGTAGTTGCGGATGCTTGCGAGAGGGGTTAATCATAAGTGGGATGCTTATCCAAGTAAGGGCAGTACCCAAGCGCTGGTCCACCCACATATGAAACTATCAAAGTAACGAACGCGAATCATATGAACATGATGAAACTAGCATGACAGAAATTCCCGTGTGTCCTCGGGAGCGTTTTTCCTCCTATAAGACTTTGTCCAGGCTTGTCCTTGCTACAAAAGGGATTGGGCCACTTTTCTGCACTGTTGCTACTTTTGTTACTTGTTGCTTGCTACGAATCATCTCACCACACAATCACTTGTTACCGACAATTTCAGTGCTTGCAGATATTTCCTTGCTGAAAACCACTTGTCAGATCCTTGTGCTCCTCATTGGGTTCGACACTCTTACTTATCTAAAGAACTATGATTGATCCCCTATACTTGTGGGTCATCAAGACTCTTTTCTGGCGCCGTTGCCGGGGAGTGAAGCGCCTTTGGTAAGTGGAACCTGGTAAGGAAACATTCATATAGTGTGCTGAAATTTATTGTCACTTGTCACTATGGATACTAATCCTTTGAGGGGCTTGTTAGGGGTATCTTCACCTCGAATGGAAGCACAAAGAGTTGCTCCTCAACATGCTGCACCTACTGAAAATATTTGCTTTGAATTTCCTTCGGGTATGCTTGAGAAACTGCTGGCTAATCCTTTTACAGGAGATGGAACATCACATCCGGACTTGCATCTAATCTGTGTAGATGAAGTTTGTGGTTTATTTACGCTTGCAGGTTTGCCCGAGGATGAGGTCAAGAAGAGGGTCTTTCATTTATCTTTGAAGGATAAGGTGTTAACATGGTATAGGCTATGTGATGAAACTGAATCATGGGACTACAATCGGTTGAAATTGGAATTTCATCAAAAGTTTTATCCTATGCATTTACTACATCATGATCAGAATTATATTTATATTTTTGGCCTCGTGACAGAGAAAGCATCGCTCAAGCTTGGGGGAGGCTTAAATCAATGCTATATTCATGCCCCAATCATGAGCTCTCGAGAGAAATTATCATTCAGTACTTCTATGCTCGACTTTCTCATGATGATCGCACCATGCTTGACACTTCTTGTACCAGTTCTTTTATGAAGAGCGATATTGACTTCAAATGGAATTTATTGGAGAGAATTAAACGCAACTCTGAAGATTGGGAGCTTGAAGAAGGTAAGGAGTCAGGTATGAATTTCACGTTTGATTGCGTTAAATCCTTTGTTGAGACAAATACATTTAGTGATTTTAGCGCTAAGTATGGAGTTGACTCTGAGATAGTAGCTTCACTGTGTGAATATTTTGATGATCATATTGATCTCCCCAAAGAGAAGTGGTTTAAGTATCCTCCTCCTCTAGAAGTCAATGTAGTTAAACCCAATCGAGTTGAAGAGAAAGTCATTGCCTATAATGATCCTGTTGTTCCCAGTGCTTACATTGAGAAACCGCCTTTCCCTGTTAGGATAAAGGATCATTCTAAAGCTTCAACTGTGATACGTAGAGGCTATATTAGAACAGCTACACCCCCTGAGCAAATTAGAGTTGAACCTAGCATTGATATTATCAAAGATCTTCTGTCCGAAGATGTTGAGGGACATAATATTCACTTCTGTGAAGATGCTGCTAGAATTGCTAAACCTCACGCTAGAGACAAACATAGGCCTGTTGTTGGCATGCCTGTTGTTTCAGTTAAGATAGGAGATCATTGTTATCATGGCTTATGTGACGTGGGTGCTAGTGTTAGTGCAATACCTCAATCCTTATATGATGAAATCAAAGACGAGTTTGCACCTGTTGAGATAGAGCCTATTGATGTCTCTATTCAGCTTGCCAATAGACATACTATCTGCCCTGTGGGAATTGTTAGGGATGTTTAAGTCTTGTGTGGTAAAACGAAGTATCCTGCTGATTTCCTCCTTCTTGCTACCGCACAAGATAGCTTTTGTCCCATCATATTTGGTAGACCCTTTCTCAATACTGTCAATGCTCATATTGATTGTGAGAAGCAAACTGTCACTGTTGGCTTTGAAGGTGTGTCACATGAGTTCAATTTCTCTAAGTTTGGTAGACAACCTCATGAAAAGGAGTTTCCTAGTAGGGATGAAACTATTGCCTTAGCCTCTATTGCCGCGCCTCCTACTGATCCCTTATAGCAATACTTGCTTGAGCATGAAAATGATATGCATATGGATGAAAGGGATGAGATAGATAGAGTTGTCTTAGAACAATATCATATTCTTAAGAATAACTTGCCTGTTGAACTGCTTGGGGATCCACCCCCACCAAAGGGTGATCCTGTGTTCGAGCTTAAATAGTTGCCTGATACTCTTAAGTATGCTTATCTTGATGTAAAAGAGATATATCCTGTTATAATTAGTGCTAGCCTCTCAGAGCATGAAGAAAAGAAGTTACTAAAAACTCTAAGGAAGCACCGTGCTGCTATTGGATATACTCTTGATGATCTTAAGGGCATTAGTCCTACTCTATGCCAGCACAAGTTTAAAACTGATCCTGATTTCAAACCAGTTGCTGATCATCAAAGGAGATTAAATCCTAAGATGAAGGAAGTAGTGAGAAAAGAAATACTAAAGCTACTGGAAGCAGGTATCATCTATCCCGTTGCTCATAGCGATTGGGTCAGTCTGGTGCATTGTGTCCCTAAGAAGAGAGGCATTATCGTTGTCCCTAATGATAAGGATGAATTGATCCCACACAAGATTATTACTAGCTATAGGATGGTGATTGATTTTAGGAAATTGAATAAAGCCACTAGGAAAGATCATTACCCTTTGCCTTTTATTGACCAAATGCTAGAAAGGCTGTCCAAACACACACACTTCTACTTTCTAGACGGATATTCTGGTTTCTCCCAAATACCAGTTGCACAATCTGATCAGGAGAAAACCACTTTGACCTGCCCTTTCGGTACCTTTGCTTATAGACATATGCCTTTTGGCTTATGTAATGCACCTGCCACCTTTCAAAGATGTATGATGGCTATATTCTCTGACTTTTGTGAAAAGATTGTCGAGGTTTTCATGGATGACTTCTCCGTTTACGGGTCTTCCTTTGATGATTGCCTCAGCAACCTTGATCGAGTCTTGCAGAGATGTAAAGACACCAATCTTGTCTTGAATTGGAAGAAGTGCCACTTTACGGTTAATGAAGGCATCGTCTTAGGACATAAAATTTCTGAAAGAGGTATTGAAGTCGATAAGGCTAAGGTTGATGCAATCGAGAATATGCCATACCCCACAGATATCAAAGGTATAAGAAGTTTCCTTGGTCATGCTGGTTTCTATAGAAGGTTCATCAAAGACTTCTCTAAGATTTCTATGCCACTTACCAATCTCTTACAAAAGGACATTCCTTTTGTTTTTGACGATGATTATGAGGAAGCCTTGGAAATACTTAAGAGGGCTTTGACAACTGCACCTATTGTTCAACCACCTGATTGGAACTTACCTTTTGAGATCATGTGTGAAGCTAGTGATTATGCTGTTGGTGCTGTTCTAAGGCAAAGAGTCGATAAGAAGTTGAATGTTATTCACTATGCTAGTAAAACTCTAGACAGTGCCCAAAGAAGCTATGCCACTACGGAGAAGGAATTTTTAGCACTCGTGTTTGCATGTGAAAAGTTCAGGTCTTACATAGTTGATTCCAAAGTCACTATTCACACTGATCATGCTGCTATTAAGTACCTGTTGGAGAAGAAGGACGCTAAACCTAGACTTATCAGATGGGTTCTCTTGCTACAAGAATTTGATGTCACGTTGTTGACAGAAAGGGTGCTGATAACCCAGTACCAGATAACTTGTCTTGGTTGGAGAACATTCTTGATGACTCACAACCTATTGATGATAGTTTTCCCGATGAGAAATTGAATGTCATCAATGCTTCACGTAGTGCACCGTGGTATGCTGATTATGCTAACTATATCGTTGCCAAATATATACCACCTAGTTTCACGTACCAGCAAAAGAAGAAATTCTTCTTTGACTTGAGACACTACTTTTGGGATGATCCTCACCTTTATAAGGAAGGAGTAGATGGTGTTATTACACGTTGTGTACTTGAACATGAACAGGGACAGATCCTACAGAAGTGTCACTCCGAGGCCTATGGAGGACACCATGCGGGAGATAGAACTGCACACAAGGTATTGCAATCAGGTTTCTATTGGCCCACTCTCTTCAAGGATGCCCGTAAGTTGGTCTTGTCTTGTGACGAATGTCAAAGAATAGGTAATATTAGCAAACGTCAGGAAATGCCTATGAACTGTTCACTTGTCATTGAACCCTTTGATATCTGGGGCTTTGATTATATGGGACCTTTTCCAAAATCCAACGGGTATACTCATATCCTAGTTGATGTTGATTACGTCACTAAGTGGGTAGAAGCTATCCCCACTAGTAGTGCTGATCACAACACCTCTATCAAGATGCTGAAAGAAGTTACCTTCCCTAGATTTGGAGTCCCTCGATATCTAATGACCGACGGTGGTTCAGACTTCATTCATGGTGCTTTCCGTAAAATGCTTTCTAAGTACGATGTCAACCATATAATTGCGTCCCCCTATCACCCTCAGTCTAGTGGTCAAGTAGAGCTAAGCAACAGAGAGATTAAACTAATTCTGCAAAAGACTGTTAACAGGTCTAGAAAGAATTGGTCTAAGAAGCTCGATGATGCACGGCGGGCTTATAGAACTGCCTATAAGAATCCCATGGGCATGTCTCCGTACAAAATGGTGTATGGGAAAGCATGTCACTTACGTCTTGAGCTAGAGCATAAAGCTTATTAGGAAATCAAAGAGCTCAACTTTGATTTCGAACTTGCTGGCGAGAAGAGGTTATTTGACATTAGCTCCCTTGATGAGTGGAGAACTCACGCATATGAGAAGGCCAAGCTGTTCAAAGAGAAGGTTAAGAGGTGGCATGATAAGAGGATACAAAAGCGTGAGTTCAATGTAGGTGATTATGTCTTGCTATATAACTCACGTTTAAGATTCTTTGCAGGCAAGCTTCTCTCTAAATGGGAAGGTCCCTATGTTGTTGAGGAAGTATATCGTTCCGGTGCTATCAAGATCAACAACACGGAAGGTAATTGTCCGAGAGTGGTAAATGGGCAGAGAATCAAGCATTATATCTCAGGTACTCCCATAAATGTTGAAAGCAATATTATCAATACCATAACTCCGGAAGAATACCTAAGGGATATTTATCAGCCTGTTTCAGACTCCGAAAACGAAGCGGTATGTGATTCGGTAAGAAAACACAGTATTTTTTTTTCAGTAGGAATTTTCTCCGTTTTGGAATATTTGAAAAAATACAAAAATTGGAAGTAGTCCAGAAAGTGTGAGAGGAGGCGACAAGCCTGCATGGCGTGGGCCCACCACCTGGCCGTGCCGTGAGGGCTTGTGGCCACCTCGTGCGCCTCTTGGACTCCGTTTTCATGCAGGGTACTCCTTCTGGTCTAAAAAAATCATTATATATACTTCTGTTTGGTCTGACCCCTGCATCACGCAGATTTCCTCTATTTTTCGTTTCGAGCCTGTTTTCTGCCGCAAATCTAGGTCAAGATGTCGTCCCAGGAATCTGTGGGGGAGAACAACCTCCGTCAAATCTATGGAGAAGTTCATGCTGATCTGAAAAGGATGGAGGTCATGGAGGCTAAGGAGAGGCTACGTAAAGAAACCAAGGGCAAAGCTAAGGAGAAGGATCAGGCATGGGACGAAGTGCAATCTGTGCTCAACAAGGAAGAAGTTGAAGAACTGGATTTCCTCCAACCCTACCTCCACCTACCGTCTCCATCTTTGATTGAACTCTTGAGGTTTTGTGAAACAACTCGTTCTCGCAATACTTGTCTCACTCGTGAAGTTGTTTTGCTGGAAAAACATATCGCAGATCTCCAAGGTATAAATCAAAGATTAATGGCCCTCTTGGAGTCAAAGATTGCAACAACTCCACCACCATCACCACCAAAGGAGGACAACTGAGCATTGGTATGGGCAATCCCCTTGGCTTGTGCCAAGCTTGGGTGAGTTGCCCCGGTATCGTATCACCATCACATCTTTTGCCTTTACCTTTGTTTTAGTTTGTTCCTTTTCAGTTTTCTTTTTCTCTAGTAGTTTAAAAGTCTTAGTGTTTTAGTCTTGAGTTTTGCTTTGTGTCACCCTCGATGTATTCGAGCTCGTGAGCCATATAATAAAGAGTGTCTTAGTTCAAGGGCTTTGCCTCTTGCCATGATCAAAAGAGTGAGAATAGAACAAAAACATAAAAGATCATGTAATGATCTTATGAGAAGTGATGGCTTCACATATAAAAAGAATGAAGATTGAAACTTGTTGAGGGTAGGCAAACGTAGACCTTGGTCATTGTTGCAATTAATAGGAAGTGATAAGGAAGGAGAGGTTCACATATAAATATATCATCTTTGACACCACCTATGATTGTGAACACTCACTAAACTATTACATGCCTAGAAGTAGATGTTGGACAAGGAAGACAACATAATGAATTGTGTTTGCTTGGCTCCGAACAATTTATATGATTAGAGATCCCTTAGCATGTGATGATTGCTGCCACCTCATATTAGACAAAACCTCCCGCACCAAGTAGAGATACTACTTGTGCATCCATAAACCTTCAAACTAGTTTTGCCATGAGTGTCCACCATACTTACCTATGGATTGAATAAGATCCCTCAAGTAAGTTGTCATCGGTGCAAGCAATAAAAATTGCTCTCTAATATGTATGATCTATTAGTGTGTGGAAAATAAGCTTTGTACGAACCTGTGATGTGGAAGACATAAAAGCGAACGATTGCATAATAAAGTTCTTTATCACAGGAGGCAATATAAAGTGACGTTCCTCCACACTAAGAGGACACGCATCCAAACCTCAAAAGCGCATGACAACCTCTGCTTCCCTCTGTGAAGGGCCTATCTTGTACCTTTACTTTTTGCCCTTGAAAGAGTCATGGTAATCTCCTACAATTCCTTGTTTCGCCTTTATCTTGGCTAACGTCATATGCTTGGGAAAGATCTATATTCATATGTCAACTTGGAGGTAAGTATTCATGAATTATTATTGTTGACATTACCATTGAGGTAAGCAGTTGGGAGGCAAAATTGTAAGCCCCTATCTTTCTTTGTGTCTAGCTAAAACTTTGATCTCATGAGTACCACATGAGTTGTAGCAATTGTAGAGAACGAAAGAATGATTGAGTATGTGGATTTGCTTTACAAGCTCTTATTTGACTCTTTCTGATGTTGTGATAAATTGCAATTGCTTCAGTGACTAAAGGCTATCGGTTGTTACTTCTCGGTAAGGTTCTTGATCCATGCTTTACTTTGTGAAGGAATTATCACTTTAGCATGAGAGATTATATGTTGGTATTGCTGTTTTGATCATGATCATGCTGCATGGATGTTCGTATCTTGTTTTGTCGACACCTCTCTCCCTAAACATGTCGACATATTTATTGAGCTAGGCTTTCGCTTGAGCACAAGCAAGGACTAAGTTTGGGGGAGTTCATACGTCCATTTTGCCTCATGTTTTCATGTTAATATTTATCGCTTCTTTGGCTGTTATTTCACTTCACGGTACAATTCTTATGCCTTTTCTCTCTTATTTTGCAAGGTTTACATGAAGAGGGAGAATGCCGACAATTGGAATTCTAGCCTAAAAGTGGAGAAAAGTTGAGATACCTATTCTGCACAACTCCAAACGCCGTAAAAATCAACGATGATTTTTTTTCGTATTTACAAAAAAACTGGGCCGAAGAAGTGCCATAGCGGCGCCAAGGGTTGGCCACAAGCGTGCACGGCGCGGCCACCCCCAGGCCACGCCATGAGGGCTTGTGGGCAGCCTACTGGCCCATTTCCCCCCCTCTTCAGCTATATGAAGGGTTTCGTCCAAGAAAAAAAATCAGGGAGGAGCTTTTTCGTGGATTCGCCGCCGCCACGACGTGGAACTTGAGCAAAACCAATCTAGAGCTCCGGCAGGACGATCCTGCCGGGGAAACTTCCCTCCCGGAGGGGGAAATCGTTGCCATCGTCATCACCAACACTCCTCTCATCGGAGGGGACTCGTCACCATCAACATCTTCATCAGCACCATCTCATCTCCAAACCCTACTTCATCACTTGTAGCCAATCTCTGTCTCGCGACTCCGATTGGTACTTGTAAGGTTGCTAATAGTGTTGATTACTCTTTGTAGTTGATGCTAGTTGGATTACTTGGTGGAAGAGTTTATGTTCAGATCCTTGATGCTACTCATTACCTCTCTGGTCATGAATATGATTATGCTTTGTGAGTAGTTACTTTTGTTCCTGAGGACATGGGATAAGTCATGCTAATAGTAGTCATGTGAATTTGGTATTCGTTCGATATTTTGATGTGTTGTATGTTGTTTTTCCTCTAGTGGTGTTATGTGAACGTCGACTACATAAGACTTCACCATTATTTGGGCCTAGAGGAAGGCATTGGGAAGTAGTAAGTAGATGATGGGTTGCTAGAGTGACAGAAGCTTAAACCCTACTTTATGCGTTACTTCATAAATAGCTAATTTGGATCCACTAGTTTAATGCTATGGTTAGACTTTGTCTTAATTCTTCTTTCGTAGTTGCGGATGCTTGCGAGAGGGGTACATCATAAGTGGGATGCTTGTCCAAGTAAGGGCAGTACCCAAGCGCTGGTCCACCCACATATCAAACTATCAAAGTAACGAACGCGAATCATATGAACATGATGAAACTAGCATGACAGAAATTCCCGTGTGTCCTCGGGAGCGTTTTTCCTCCTATAAGACTTTGTCCAGGCTTGTCCCTTGCTACAAAAGTGATTGGGCCACTTTGCTGCACCGTTGCTACTTTTTACTTGTTGCTTGCTACGAATCATCTCACAACACAATCACTTGTTACCGACAATTTCAGTGCTTGCAGATATTTCCTTGCTGAAAACCACTTGTCAGATCCTTCTGCTCCTCGTTGGGTTCGACACTCTTACTTATCGAAAGGACTACGATTGATCCCCTATACTTGTGGGTCATCAACCATGAAATGTCCACACCGTATAATTAGGCTTAACCCCCCCCTCTTCAAGTGTTTAATCATTCCAACCTCTGTCCTCTTTCTATAGTTGTTGCACCCAGGACAGGGGCACCAGTTTGTTTCCTGGACATTTGCAAATGCGGCTTTCACAAACTCCTTGGTTTGTGTAAACCATTCTTTGGTCATCTCTTTCTAACTAGTGTGACCGGTGTACATGCACGCACGATCACTCATATTTCCTAACTGCTAAAGACACCATATATATATATAATTCATTACGTATATTCATCAGTTAGTCTAATTTTTCAATTTTATTACGTCCATGCAACCTACACGCTAATAGGTAAAGATAGATCCTAGTCCCACCCGAATATGTGTAGAGTGAGTATGTTCTCAATGCTCTACCCCATTCGGAGACAAAATTTTGGCAGCACCTCCCCGCTGTTCTCCAAATACACGTCTCGGCAAATAGCCAAGAGAATGTGCATCCAGAGAAAAACGGGGAAGCGCTGCTGAAATTTTGTCTTGGAATGGGGTAGAGCATGGATAACGTACCCAATCTACACATCCTCGGACTGTCCGTGAAAATCGCTTGACAATCCGAATGAGTTACAGTGATAAATATGCAACTTAATGCATATTTATTGATGCAACCCTTTCGGATGGGAGACGCCTAGGTTACACGACTTAGCATCAAAATTAAATATACTAACATGATTAAAAGAGTGTAGGAGGTGAAGGTGGATTCATAGCTCACCCTCGGTTGTAGAGGAAGTAGTCGAACAACGATGATGACTCCAAAGCAGATGAAATAACACAAAGACTGTAAATTGTACCGAGTGAAAAGAAATTAGGATACCACAAAGCCTGAACGATGATAACTCCAAAGCAAAGGAAGAGGATGATTATAATACTTATCTTATTTTGAGATTATTATGTCATTTAGGAGGAAGATACGCTAAGTTATGAGCTAATCATGGTTCTTTGTGCTGTTTTTGACCTAACTAAGCTAATTATTTCATAAATGAACTAAATAAGCTAATTATGTCATTTTGGAGGATAATTAGCTAAGTATGTCTTTCTTGGGGAAAGTAAGCTAAGGAGAAGAATAAAGGGGAGAAGAAAGAAGAGAAGAAGGAGAAGAAAAAGAAGAAGAAGAAGAAGAAGAAGGAGGAGGAGGAGGAGGAGGAGGAGGAGGAGAAGGAGAAGAAGAATAAGAAGGAGAAGAAGAAGGAGGAGGAGAAGAATAAGAAGAATAAGTACAAGAAGGACAAGAAGAAGGAGAAGAAGAGGAAGAGGATGATTACAATACTTTTCTTATTTTGAGCTTATTATGTCATTGAAGAGGAAGATACGCTAAATTATGAGCTAACCAAGGTTCTTGTGTTTTTTTACCTAACTAAGGTAATTATGTCATAAATGAACTAAATAAGCTAATTATGTCATTTTGGAGGATAATTAGCTAAGTATGTATTTCTTGGGGAAAATGAGCTAAGGAGAAGAAGAAAGAAGAGAATAAGAAGAAGGAGAAGGAGAAGAAGAAGGAGGAGGAGGAGGAGGAGAAGGAGAATAATGAGAATAAGTAGGAGGAGGAGGAGTAAGGTTCTTCTTCTTCTCTTCTTCTTTTCTTCTTGTTCTTGTTCTTGTTGTTCTTCTTCTATCTTCTTCTCCTTTTTGCCGTTTCTTCTCATCTTCTCCTCCTCCTCCTCCTCTTCTTCTCATCCTCCCCCCTTATCCTCTTCTCCTCCTCTTCTTCTCCTTCTCTTATTCTCCTTCTCCTCTTCGTCTTTTCTTCTTCTTCTTCTTCTTCCTCTTCTTCTTTGTCTTCTTCTTCTTCTTCTGCTTGTTGTTGTTGTTGTTGTTGTTGTTCTTCTTCTTCTTCTTCTTCTTCTTCTTCTTCTTCTTCTTCTTCTTCTTCCTTGTTTTTTTCTTCCTTGTTTTTTTCTTTCCTCTTTCTTCTCCCCTTCTCCGCTTCTTCTTCTTCTTCTTCCTCTTCTTCTTCTTATTATTCTTCTTCTTCTTCTTCTTCTTCTCCTCCTCCTCCTCCTCCTTCTAAACTAAACTAAACTACCACTAAATTAAACTAAACATAAAAAGGAAAACAACACAAAAAAAGGAAAAAACTATCAACTAAACTAAAGTACCACTAAGCTAAACTACAAACTAAACTAAATTATCACTAATGGAACTACCAACTAAACTACAACAGAAAAGGAAAAAAGTACCTTGCAGGCCAGTGGGGGGCAGCTGACGGTGGGGGGCCGGGGCATGGGGGGGGGGGGGGCGCCGGGGCCGGCAGGGGCATCGGGCGGTTGTAGGGACACCAGCGTGGGGAGGAGGGGTGACCAGTTGCGGGGTGGGGGTCGCCGCACAGAGGAGGCCTGATGAGGCGTGGCCGGTTGCGGGGTGGGGGTCGACGCAGGGAGGAGGCCCGACGAGGGGTGGCCGGCGCGGCTCCGGTGGGGTGGTGCGGGGCGAGAGAGAGAGAGGGAGAGAAAGAGAGAGAGATCGAGTGGGTGGGTGGGGTTGGCGCTGACTGTTATGGGGTCGTGCCCTTTGTCGTTTATAGGCAGATGACAAAGGGGTGGCGGCAGACGGCAAAGAGTGGGGTGAGGGGGGTTGGCACCAGCTATTATGGGGGTGAGGCATGGGCCCTTTGCTGTGTGCCTCTGATACGTATCCAACGTATCTATAATTTTTGATTGTTCCATGCTATTATATTATCTGTTTTGGATGTTTTATATGCATTAATATGCTATTTTATATTATTTTTGGGACTAACCTATTAATCTAGAGCCTAGTGTCAGTTTTTGCTTTTTCCATGTTTTTGAGTATTGCAAGTAAGGAATATTACACGGAGTCCAAACAGAATAAAATCTCCGTAATGAATTTTCTTGGAACAGAAGACACCTCCCAGACTTCGAGAAGGGGGCAAGAGACCTGCCGGGAGGCGATAAGCCTGCAGGGCGCGCCCTAGGGGGGGGGGGCGCCCTGGCTTGTGGCCCCCTGTAGCTCTCCTAACCCTAATCCTTGGCCTATAAATTCCCAAATATTCCCCCAATACCAGACGAGACCACAAAATACATTTCCGCCGCCGGGAGCCTCTATTCCCGTGAGATCCAATTTGGGAGCTTTTTCAGTAATCCACCGGAGAGGGAATTGATCACGGATGGCATCTACATCAACTCCATTTCCCCTCTGATGATGCGTGAGTAGTTCACCATAGACCTACGGGTCCATAGTTAGTAGCTAGATGGCTTCTTCTCTCTCTTTGGTCTTCAATACCACGTTCTTCATGATCTTCATGGAGATCTATCCGATGTAATACTCTTTTGCGATGTGTTTGTTGAGATCCGATGAATTGTGGGTTTATGTTCAGATTATGTATGAATATTAATCTTCTCTAAATTCTTATATGCATGATTTCATATCTTAGCAAGTCTCTTCGAGTTATTGGTTTGGTTTGGCCAACTAGATTGGTAATTCTTGCAATGGGAGAAGTGCTTAGTTTTGGGTTCAATCTTGCGGTGTCCTGAACCAGTGAAAAAGTAGGGGTAGCGAGGCATGTATTGCATTTTTGCCATCGAGGATAAAAAGATTGGTTTTTCATCATATTGCTTCAGTTTATCCCTCTACATCATGTCATCTTACCTAATTCGTCAGTCTATTCTTCATGAACTTAATACTCTAGATGCAGGCAGGAGTCGGTCGATGTGTGGAGTAATAGTAATAGATGCAGAATCGTTTCGGTATACTTGACACGGACGTGATGCCTATATGCATATTTATTGCCTTAGATATCTTCATAATTATTCGGTTTCCTATCAATTGCTCGACACTAATTTGTTCACCCACCGTATTATTTTCTTTCATGAGAGAAGCCTCTAGTGAAACCTATGGCCCCTGGGTCTATTTTCCATATTATATTTTCAGATTTATAAACCAAAAATACCAAAAATATATTGCTGCCATTTATTTACCTTTGTTTTACTTTTCGTTTCCGCCATCTTCTATACCTATCTCTATCAGATCTCATCCTTGCAAATAACCGTGAAGGGATTGACAACCCCTTTGTTGCATTTGGTGCATGTGTTTGATTCTTTGTGTCGGTGCTAATATTGGGGCCTTGCTTGTACCTCCTACTGGATTGATATCTTGGTTCTCAACAAGCCGAGGGAAATACTTATCTACTTTGCTGCATCACCCTTTCCTCTTCAAGGGAAAACCAACACAAGCTCGAGAAGTAGCGAGAAGGATTTCTGGCGCCGTTGCCAGGGAGGATACATAGCAAGATCGAGCCTACCAAGTACCCATCATAAACTCATCTCTTGCATTTACTTTATTTGCCATTTGCCTCTCGTTTTCCTCTCCCCCACTTCACCAATTGCCGTTTTATTCGCCTTTTTCTCGTTGGATCTCTTTTTGTTTGCTTGTGTTTCCATGTGCCTTCTATTTGCTTGCATCTTCCCTTGCTAGAAATCTATTCATATGGATCCTCATCCACTTGCAAATCTTTTCAAAAGGCCAAATTATGATGAACCAATTTCTAGTGAGTTGAGTGCACTTAATTATCTCTATGAAGTTTTGTTTGAAAATCATGAATCTGAAAATTTTGATGAAGTGTTGAAAGAAGAAATTTATAAAGTGATTCATGATAGCTCCTTGATTAAAAAGCATGATTGCAATGATTTTACTATAAATTCTATTAATGTCAATTGTGCTAATTTTGATATGTCCACTACTTATTGCAATGATCATGATTGGGGGTGATTCTTCTTATGATCTGGAAAATTTATTTAAGCCTCATGATGAATTGATCTCGATAATAGTGTTTGTAATAATAATGAAAGTGGGTTTGGAAGAGTGTCAACTTTAGATCCCACATATTTGGAGAATGTTCAATCTTATGATTTTTTTGATAAAAGTGGGTTTGGAGAGGTCATGACTTTATTTGATGATAATCCCACTATTTTGGAAGAGAGTCAACTTTGCATGCGTGTAGATCATGAAGAGAAAAATTTATATGATAGATATATTTGAATTTGAGTATGATCTTACATGCAATTATTATGAGATAGGAAAATATGTTCCTATAAATTGTCATATTACCAATTTACCTCTCATTATGTTGAGATTGTCAATGCTTTATTCTTCTCCCTTGCATATGCTAGTTTTTGCTTACCTTGATAATTTATTTGCCTATAAAATTCCTATACATAGGAAGTATGTTAGACTTAAATGTGATTTTGACATGCTATATGATGCTCTCTTTTTGCTTCAATTCTTGTCTTCCGTGAGAGCATCATTAAAATTGTCTATGCCTAGCTAGGGGCGTTAAACAATAGCGCTTGTTGGGAGGCAACCCAATTTTATTTTTATGCTTTTGTTTTATGCTTTTGTTTTTGAGTGCTGCACACATTATTACCTTTGTAATAATTGTGTTTTGTTGTTTTAATTAGTGTTTGAGCCAAGTAAGACCTTTGGGATGGTCTACGGTGTTTGCAAGTTGATTTTGCTGAAAATCAGAAACTTTCGCTCTCAATCCAGGAATTTTGTAAATGTAGATAATGCAAAATCGTTTCGGTCTACTTGACACGGACATGATGCCCATATGCATAATCATTGCCTTAGATATCTTCATAATTATTCGCTTTTCTATCAAATGCTCGACAGTAATTTGTTCACCCACCGTATTATTTTCCTTCATGAGAGAAGCCTCTAGTGAAACCTATGGCCCCCAGGTCTATTTCCCATATTATATTTTCAGATATATAAACCAAAAATACGAAAAATATATTGCTGCCTTTTATTTACTTTTGTTTTACTTTTTCCTTTCCACAATCTTTTATACCTATATCTATCATATCTCATCCTTGCAAATAACCGTGAAGGGATTGACAACCCCTTTTGTTGTGTTGGGTGCAAGTGTTTTATTGTTTGTGTAGGTGCTAATATTGGGGCCTTGCTTTATCCTCCTACTGGGTTGATACCTTGGTTCTCAACAAACTGGTGGGGCCTAGGCTCTTTGTCGTCTGCGTGCACGTTCTCGGCCGTTCGTTGGTAGACAACAAAGGCTTGGCTGATGGCAAACAGGTTCTTTGCCACCAGTCATACATTTCACGTCTGTTTTGTGGTAGCTGATGGCAAAGAGGCCCTTTGACATCAACCAGCATACGACAAAGAACTGGCTGATGGCAAATTCCCTTATTCTAGTAGTGGTAGCACTGTCCCTTCTCTCCTTTCTTTCATTTTTTTTCTTTTTTTCTTCGAGAGTCTCATCCCGACTTGTGGGGGAATCATTGTCTCCATCATCCTTTCCTCACTAAGGCAGTCCTTAAATAATGAATAGCACCACACTTATATTTACTTACAACTCGATATGAAAAACTAAACAATATTACTCTATATGAATGCCCCTGGCAGTGTACCAGGATGTGCAATGATCTAGCGTCACGTTCGATGCTATATAAACGGTTTTTCACCCCTTTCGATGACGTAGTTCCAAACCGTCGCCTTGCATGTGTGGGCGATAGCGGGGCCCATCCCACACGACACCGAAACATTGTCTGCGATGCGGTGAGCGTTTACTGACGATTCACCTAATGTAAGCGTATGCAAAGACGTAGCCTATCCCAGACGCCACACTTTGGCATTATGCAAAGACCTACAAGCAACAAATAAATGTTAGAACCTAAGCTGCAATTGCACAAACAATGTAAAATACTACAATGGGATGTGCCTAACCTTGATGGTAAACAACAGTATCACACATTGTAGCCCTACATAAGCACATAGAAAGACGTGTTAA
Source organism: Hordeum vulgare subsp. vulgare (assembly GCF_904849725.1). Classification (NCBI taxonomy): domain Eukaryota; kingdom Viridiplantae; phylum Streptophyta; class Magnoliopsida; order Poales; family Poaceae; genus Hordeum; species Hordeum vulgare. Next base: position 435,797,232 of record NC_058524.1, read on the forward strand.
ATACAACAGGGTTAATATCCACCAAAAATGGCAAATGTTGATTAAACTACACTATCTCCGGTGATATTTTCATTGCGAGGAGTAGCATGGTAGCAAAGGGACATGTATTGGTGAAATTGAACTCGACAGTTCATACTTGGTAAATATCGAGGGGTAGTTGTTGGGTGACTCCTCCCGAGTGCATTGGTTTCCCTCCAAGTTTAAAGGGTGATGTTGAACAGCGGCGACAAGTATTTCCCTCATTTAAGAGACCAAGGTATCAATCACGTAGGAAGATCCATAAGACTATGTAAGCAACACCTGCACACAAATAACAAATCCACGCAACCCAATGCATGAAGGGCTTGTCAATCCCTCATGGGTAAAGTAAGGATATATAGATTGATAGATGCAAATAAGAGTGATAGAAAATAGAATGAAGCAAGGTATTTTGGGTTTTTTTGATAATATAGATCTAAAAACAAAAGAGGAAATAAAGTAGAAAATGAAATAGCAAAGTAGAGATTACAAATAGATGATGTGAAGTGGACCCGGGGGCCGTTGGTTTCACTAGTGGCTTCTCCGAGAAAATAGCAAGCGGTGAGTAGACAAATTAGTGTTGGGAAATTGATAGAAAAGCAAATAATTACGATGATATTCATGACAATGATCATGTATATAGGCATCACGTCCAAGATAAGTAGATCGACTTCTGATTGATCTACTTCTATTACTCCACACATCGAACACTATCCAACATGCATCTAGTGTATTGAGTACATGGAGAAAAGGAGTAATGCCTTAAGAACGATGACATGATGTAGACATGATCTATTCATGTAGGAATAGACCCATCGTTTTATCCTTAATAGTAATGATACATGTGTGTCATGTCTCTTTCTGTCACTGAGATTGAGCACCGCAAGAATGAACCCATCACAAAGCACCTCTTCCCATTGCAAGATAAAAGATCAAGTTGTCCAGACAAAAACCAAATACAAGGGAAGAAATATGAGGCTATAATAATCAAGCATGAATATGTTTTCATAGATATAATCATCAATTCACAATTCATCGGATCCCAAGAAACACATCCGAAAAGAAAGAGTTACATCATATGGATCTCCAAAAGACCATTGTTTTGAGAAACAAAACGAGAGAGCAAGCCATCTATCTACTGCCTACAGACCCATAGGTTCGATATGAACTACTCACGCATCATGGGAGGAGCACCAATGAAGATGGTGAACCCCTCCATGATCGTGTTCTTCTCTAGAAAAGGCTCTAGATTGGTTTTCGTGGATCTAAAACTTGCAGCGCGTGAAACGATTTTTTGTCGACTCCTCTAGAGTTTCTGGAATATTGGGGTATTTATAGATCTCAGAGGCGGTGCACAAGCTTCACGAGGGCCCCACTAGACACTAGTCCACTCTAGGGGCCTCTAACACGCCCTAGAGTCTAGTGGCCCCCTCGGCCTTTGCTCCTGCTCAATCTTGGCCCCCAAGTTTCCTTCTACTCCAAAAAAATATACGTAAAGTTTCGTGGCAACTGGACCTCATCTAATATGGATTTGCTGCGAAGAAAAAAACAGCAAAAAAGAGCAACTGACACTAGGCACTATGTGAATAGGTAAGTCCCAAAAAAAATATAAAATTGCTATAAAATGATTATAAATCATCCAATAATGATAACATAATAACATAGAACAATAAAAAATTATAGATACATTGGAGACGTATGAGCATCCCCAAGCTTAATTCCTGCTCGTCCTCGAGTAGGTAAATGATAAAAACAAAATTTTTGATTGTGGAATGTTGTCTCTCATGTTCATCATATTATTTTTCTTTCAGCATGGACATATGGACTTGTATATGATGCAAAGCAATAGTCTATAATTTGACATGAAGACTTCAATACTCAAGCATATCAACAAGCAACCAAGTATTTCAAAATATCAATGCTAAAGAACATTATCCCTAGCCCATCATGCTCTATCATTGATCCATTCATGCAACACACTCAAATATTAACTACATCCAGCGCTCAAGTGTTATAAGGGTGTTCCTTAGTTGGAGCTTTATAAGAGAATATGGAGACTCAAATTCTAAAATAAAAATTGCATAAAGTAAACAGATGACCCTCCGCAAAGGGAAGCGGGGATTTGTAGAGGTGCCATAGCTCAAAGTGAAAAACTTAGAGATAATTTTTTAGGGTGGCATGCTTTCCTGTCAATGAGAACGACTAAGAGTTTCCAATATCCTGCATTCTAAACAAATTATAGGCGGTTGATACGTCCCAAATGTATCTATAATTTCTTTTTGTTCCATGCTCTTTTGGGTGAAATTGTTATATGTTTTGCTACACTTCCATACTTTTTACACATATTTGGACTAACCTACTAACTCATTGCACCCAGTGCCAGTTTTTGTCTCCTGATGTCTTTTTTGCAGGGACTTTTACCCCAATTTATAGAGCCCCAAAAATCCCGAGAAAAATATATAAAAATCAGCGTGACGGAAGCTTGACGAGGCACCAAGGTGGGCTAGAGGGGAGCCAGGACCTGCCCAGGCAACATCCCTGCGCGGCCCACCTCCTGGCCACGCCACCAGGTCGTCTAGGTGGGGCCCACCCCCTCTTGTGCCCTACTTTGGCCTATATTTACCTCTCTGATAGAAAACCCTATAAATATATCCAGAATCGCGAATTTCTCCATCGTTCCGCTGCCGCAGCGCTTCCGAGATCGGGAGCGTCAGAAGACCTCTTCCCGGCACCATACCGGAGGGAGGATTGACCTCCGGGAGCTTCTCCACCACCATGGACGCTTCCCGGATGTGCCTTGAGTAGTCCTCCTTGGACCATGAGTCCATGACCACTAGCTATGTGATGTCTTCTCTCCAATCTTGTGCTTCAATGCTTAGCCCTTGTGAGCTGCCCTACATAATCAAGGCATCTATGTAATTTACCTGTTGTTGCTATGCTTGGTTTGCTGGGATCCGATGGATTACGAGATTATGTTCAGATTATGATGAGTTATATATTTGGTTCGCCTTTTATATTTTGTTCTTGAGTAATTCATGCATGTTCTCTGTTGCTTCTTATTGCTTTGGCCGAGTAGTAGATTGTAACACCAAGAGGGAGCGTTATGCATGATTGTGGGTTCATGCCCCCTGATGTCTAGCTTGAGTGAAGGAAACATGAGACTAGGGGATGTGTTGTTGCCACCAGGTAGAAAACAATGGTGCTTGTGACCACGGTTGCAAGGATTGTTTGCCTTACGCAAAGTTCGTTAATGCAGTTGTCCGTTGCTTTGAGTTTACACTTTGGGTGGGGCTCGCAACTTAATACCAGCGAGATGTTCTGGATAGATATCTCAAGGTGGATGATTAGTAAGTAGATGGTGATGAATAAACAGTCTACTTGTCTTGGCGTACTGCCCATTACTTTTGAGCCTCAAACTTTCTAGTAGCATGATTCGCATTGCGGTGCGTTTATAATTCTGTCAATTGCCCACCTGCAATTTGTTTACCCTACATAGTTGTTTATCGTATTTTGTGGAGAGACATCACTAGTGAACATCATGTGACTCAGGTCCATATTACCGCGATTGTTTACACCTCCACCATTTACTATTTTTATTTACTTTTCCGTTGCAATCACTATCACTATTCCCGCTTGTGTTTTGATCCATTGTAAACTACAAGGCCGGAGAGATTGACAACCTCTCTGAACTCGTTGGGAGCAAAGTTATATGTTGTGTGTGCAGGTCCACATCTTCAGCTAGCGCCAGAGCAACGGACACCTACTTGTTGATCCTCGGAGTCCTCCTGGTTCGATAAACCTTACAACCCCCGTGCAAGGGAAATCTGTTGCTGAGTACAGCTCCACCTTCCACTTGGGTTAACCAATGAGGGACGAGAAGTATATCCATCAACTCGTCATCAAGCAAATTTCTGGCACCGTTGCCGGGGACTCCAATCTTCAAGACACGGGAGTTGCACGCTATCTTTTACCTTTTCTTTTTAGTCTTGTTAGTTTGCTTTCTAGTTTTTGCTTTAGAGTCTTATACCAAAAACCATAAAAAATAGTTGCTTTGTGCTTGCTTGTTGCTGCTACTATGGGTTCCACTGAGAACACCAAGTTGTGTGACTTCACTAGTCACAACAACAATGACTTTATCTGCACTCCTATTGTTGTTGCCGCCACTAAGGTGACCTCCTATGAGATTGAACTTGGTTTACTAAACCTTGTTATGAAAGATCAATTCTCCGGTGCTGGAGATGATGCTGCGTTGCACTTGAATAATTTTGTGGAGGTTTGTGATATGCAAAAGTACAAAGAATTAAATGGTGATATTGTTAAACTTAATCTTTTTCCTTTCTCCCTCAGAGGAGGAGCTAAAGTGTGGCTTCAATCTTTGCCTAGGAATATCATAGATTCTTGGGATAAGTGCAAAGATACTTTTATTGGGAAGTATTACCCGCCTGCTAAGATTATCCAGTTATGAAGTAACATTATGGATTTTAGGCAACTGGATAATGAACATGTTGCCCAAGAGTGGGAACGTATGAAATCTCTTGTTAAGAATTGCCCTACACATGGTTTGACTACTTGGATGGTTATCTAAACTTTTTATGCATGATTGAACTTTGCCTCGCGGAATCTGTTGGACTCGGCCGTGGGAGGAACCTTTATGTCAACTACACTTGGTGCTGCCACAAAACTATTGGACGAGATGATGACAAATTATTCTCAATGGCACACCAAGAGAGATCCAACAGGTAGGAAGGTAAACTCCGTTGAGGAGATCTCATCCCTTAATGATAAGGTTCACATGATCATGTCTTTACTTACTAAGCAAGGTCCTATTGATCCTCATGATGTTCCTTTAAATTATTTAGTTTCTCAAGAAAGAGAGCAAGTTGATGTTAATTTTATCTCTAGGAACAACTTTAATAATAATGCTTATAAGAGTAATTTTGGTAGCAATCCTAGACCGTTCCCATCCAACACCTATGGGAACAACAACACTTATCCTAGCACCAAAAACTCCACTTCTGAATTAGAGAGCATGCTTAAGGACCTTATTACTTCTCAAAAAGCCTTCAACAAGAGTGTAGAAGAGAAATAAGAAAAATTAGATAGTCTCTCTTTGAAGGTAGACAACATAGCTCATGATGTAGAGATGCTTAAAATTAGAACCTCCCCTTGAGGAAAGGAAAATCACGTGCATGAATGCTATCCAAGTCCAAATTAATGAGAACATAAGAATGATAGCCAAACTTAAGGACAGATGGGCTAATGATGACCCACAAGTATAGGGGATCAATCGTAGTCCTTTCGATAAGTAAGAGTGTCGAACCCAACGAGGAGCAGAAGGATCTGACAAGTGGTTTTCAGCAAGGAAATATCTGCAAGCACTGAAATTGTCGGTAACAAGTGATTGTGTTGTGAGATGATTCGTAGCAAGCAACAAGTAAAAAGTAGCAACGGTGCAGCAAAGTGGCCCAATCACTTTTGTAGCAAGGGACAAGCCTGGACAAAGTCTTATAGGAGGAAAAACGCTCCCGAGGACACACGGGAATTTCTGTCATGCTAGTTTCATCATGTTCATATGATTCGCGTTCGTTACTTTGATAGTTTGATATGTGGGTGGACCAGCGCTTGGGTACTGCCCTTACTTGGACAAGCATCCCACTTATGATGTACCCCTCTCGCAAGCATCCGCAACTACGAAAGAAGAATTAAGACAAAGTCTAACCATAGCATTAAACTAGTGGATCCAAATTAGCTATTTATGAAGTAACGCATAAAGTAGGGTTTAAGCTTCTGTCACTCTAGCAACCCATCATCTACTTACTACTTCCCAATGCCTTCCTCTAGGCCCAAATAATGGTGAAGTCTTATGTAGTCGACGTTCACATAACACCACTAGAGGAAAAACAACATACAACACATCAAAATATCGAACGAATACCAAATTCACATGACTACTATTAGCATGACTTATCCCATGTCCTCAGGAACAAAAGTAACTACTCACAAAGCATAATCATATTCATGACCAGAGAGGTAATGAGTAGCATCAAGGATCTGAACATAAACTCTTCCACCAAGTAATCCAACTAGCATCAACTACAAAGAGTAATCAACACTATTAGCAACCTTACAAGTACCAATCGGAGTCGCGAGACAGAGATTGGCTACAAGTGATGAAGTAGGGTTTGGAGATGAGATGGTGCTGATGAAGATGTTGATGGTGATGAGTCCCCTCCGATGAGAGGAGTGTTGGTGATGACGATGGCAACGATTTCCCCCTCCGGGAGGGAAGTTTCCCCGGCAGGATCGTCCTGCCGGAGCTCTAGATTGGTTCTGCTCAAGTTCCGCGTCGTGGCGGCGGCGAATCCACGAAAAAGCTCCTCCCTGATTTTTTTTCTTGGACGAAACCCTTCATATAGTAGAAGAGGGGGGCCAGTGGGCCAGCTGGTTGCCCACAAGCCCCCTAGGCGTGGCCAGGGGGGTGGCCGCGCCTAGCAGGCTTGTGGCCACCTGCTGGCGCCCCTCTGGCACTTCTTCGGCCCAGTATTTTTTATAAATCCGGAAAAAAATCCTCATTGATTTTTATGGTGTTTGGAGTTGCGCCGAATAGGTATCTCAAACTTGCTCCACTTTCAGGCCAGAATTCCAGCTGCCGGCATTCTCTCTCTTCATGTAAACCTTGCAAAATAAGAGAGAAAAGGCATAAGTATTGTACCGTGACGTGAAATAACGGCCCAAGAAGTGATAAATATCAACATGAAAACATGATGCAAAATGGACGTATCAACTCCCCCAAGCTTAGACCTCGCTTGTCCTCAAGCGGAAGCCGAGCTCAATAAATATGTCCACATGTTTAGGGAGAGAGGTGTCGACAAAACAAGATACGAACATGCATGCATCATGATCATGATCACAACAACAATACCAACATATAATCTCTCATTCTAAAGTGATAATTCCTTCAAAAATTAAAGCATGGATCACGAACCTTACCGAGAAGTAACAAACGATAGCCTGTAGTCATTGAAGCAATTGCAATTTATCACGACATTAGAAAGAGTCAAATAAGAGCTTGTAAAGCAAATCCACATACTCAATCATCCTTTCGTTCTCTACAATTGCTACAACTCACGTGGTACTCATGAGATCAAAGTTTCAGCTGGACATAGAGAAAGATAGGAGCTTATAGTTTTGCCTCCCAACTGTTGGGGAACGTCGCATGGGAAACAAAAATTTTCCTACACGCACGAAGACCTATCCTGGTGATGTCCATCTACGAGAGGGGATGTGTGATCTACGTACCCTTGTAGACCGTACAGCAGAAGCGTTAGTAAACGCGGTTGATGTAGTGGAACATCCTCACATCCCTCGATCCGCCCCGCAAACCGTCCCTCGATCCGCCCCGCGATCTAGTGCCGAACGGACGGCACCTCCGCGTTCAACACACGTACAGCTCGAATATGATCTCGGCCTTCTTGATCCAGCAAGAGAGACGGAGAGGTAGAAGAGTTCTCCGGCAGCGTGATGGCGCTCCGGAGGTTGGTGATGATCTTGTCTCAGCAGGGCTCCGCCCGAGCTCCGGAGAAACGCAATCTAGAGGAAAAACCGTGGAGGTATGTGGTCGGGCTGCCGTGGAAAAGTCATCTCAAATCAGCCCTAAAACCTCCGTATATATAGGTGGGAGACGGGGAGCCTTGCCTTGGGGCTCAAGGAGCCCCAAGGGGGTCGACCGAGCCAAGGGGGGAAGGTCTCCCCCCCCCCCCAAACCGAGTCCAACTTGGTTTGGTGGGTGGAGTCCTTCTTCCCTTTCCCACCTACTCCTTTTTTTTCTTTTCTCTTTGATTTTATTCCTATGGCGCATAGGGCCTTCTTGGGCTGTCCCACCAGCCCAGTAAGGGCTGGTGTGCCACCCCCAAGGCCTATGGGCTTCCCCGGGGTGGGTTGCCCCCCGGTGAACTCCCGGAACCCATTCGTCATTCCCGGTACATTTCCGGTAACTCCGAAAACCTTCCGGTAATCAAATGAGGTCATCCTATATATCAATCTTCGTTTCCGGACCATTCCGGAAACCCTCGTGACGTCCGTGATCTCATCCGGGACTCCGAACAACATTCGGTAACCAACCATATAACTCAAATACGCATAAAACAACGTCGAACCGTAAGTGTGCAGACCCTGCGGGTTCGAGAACTATGTAGACATGACCCGAGAGACTCCTCGGTCAATATCCAATAGCGGGACCTGGATGCCCATATTGGATCCTACATATTCTATGAAGATCTTATCGTTTGAACCTCAGTGCCAAGGATTCATATAATCCCGTATGTCATTCCCTTTGTCCTTCGGTATGTTACTTGCCCGAGATTCGATCGTCAATATCCGCATACCTATTTCAATCTCGTTTACCGGCAAGTCTCTTTACTCGTTCCGTAATACAAGATCCCGCAACTTACACTAAGTCACATTGCTTGCAAGGCTTGTGTGTGATGTTGTATTACCGAGTGGGCCCCGAGATACCTCTCCGTCACACGGAGTGACAAATCCCAGTCTTGATCCATACTAACTCAACGAACACCTTCGGAGATACCTGTAGAGCATCTTTATAGTCACCCAGTTACGTTGCGACGTTTGATACACACAAAGTATTCCTCCGGTGTTAGTGAGTTATATGATCTCATGGTCATAGGAACAAATACTTGACACGCAGAAAAACAGTAGCAACAAAATGACACGATCAACATGCTACGTCTATTAGTTTGGGTCTAGTCCATCACGTGATTCTCCTAATGACGTGATCCAGTTATCAAGCAACAACACCTTGTTCATAATCAGAAGACACTGACTATCTTTGATCAACTGGCTAGCCAACTAGAGGCTTGCTAGGGATAGTGTTTTGTCTATGTATCCACACATGTAAATGAGTCTTCATTCAATACAATTATAGCATGGATAATAAACGATTATCTTGATACAGGAATTATAATAATAACTATATTTATTATTGCCTCTAGGGCATAATTCCAACACCAACTGCTTACCTCAAAGGTAATGTCAACAATAATACTTCATGAATGCTTACCTCCAAGTTGACATATGAATATAGATCTTTCCCAAGCATATGACGTTAGCCAAGATAAAGACGAAATAAGGAATTGATGAAGATCACCATGACTCTTTCAGGGACAAAAAGTAAAGGTACAAGATAGGCCCTTCGCAGAGGGAAGCAGAGGTTGTGATGCGCTTTTGAGGTTTGGATGCGTGTCCCCTTAGTGCGGAGGAACGTCACTTTATATTGCCTCCTGTGATAAAGAACTTTATTATGCAGTCTGTCACTTTTATGTCTTCCTCATCACAGGTTCGTACAAAGCTTATTTTCCACACACTAATAGATCATACCTGTTAGAGAGCAATTTTTATTGCTTGCATCGATGACAACTTACTTGAGGGATCTTATTCAATCCATAGGTAGGTATGATGGACTCTCATGGCAAGACTGAGTTGAAGGTTTATGGATGCACAAGTAGTATCTCTACTTGGTGCGGGAGTTTTGGCTAATATGAGGTGGAAGCAATCGTCACATGCTAAGGGATCTCTAGTCATATAACATTGTTCGGAACCAAGCAAACACAATTCATTATGTTGTCTTCCTTGTCCAACATCTACTTCTAGGCATATAATAGTTTAGTGAGTGTTCACAATCATAGATGGTGTCAGAGATGATATATTTATATGTGAAAACCTCCTTCCTTATCACTTCCTATAAATTGCAACAATGACCAAGGTCTACGTTTGCCTATCCTCAACAAGTTTCAATCATCATCCCTTTTATATGTGAAGCCATCACTTCCCATAAGATCATTCCATGATCTTTCATGCTTTTGTTCTTTTCTCACTCTTTTGATCATGGCAAGAGGCAAAGCCCTTCAACTAAGACGCTCTTTATTATATGGCTCACGAGCTCGAATACATCGGGGGTGACACAAAGCAAAACTCAAGACTAAAACACTAAGACTTTTAATCTACTAGAGAAAAAAAGGAAAAGGAAAACTAAAGCAAAGGTAAAGGTAAAAGATGTGATGGTGATATGATACCGGGGCAACTCCCCCAAGCTTGGCAACAGCCAAGGGGATTGCCCATACCCATGCTCAGTTGTCTTCCTTTGGTGGTGATGGTGGTGGAGTTGTTGCACAGGTCTTGAGATTGTTTAATTTCCACCTGAGCATAAATATCTGCTCCCTGAGATCATCATTTTCCTCTTCAAGCTTCAACACCCTTTGGCATAATTCCTGCTTGCTGTCCTGCAAGAAACGAGAAGGGATAAATGAAGTTTTAGCCTTCTTCCTCGAGTCAGGGAGGCTCGACTTCTTGAACTCCACATGAGTGTGTCCAGGTTGAGGTAGAGGAGCCTCCTCTTCACCGGAGCTTGTTTGTTCCTTCCCCTTGGGATCATAATCTTCTTCCTCATCAGTGGTCTAGCCATAAGGATCCAAGTCCCCATAGACCTTGGGGTTAGCAAGGTAATCAGCCAAATAGCTCTCCCCCTCTGAATCCTGAGAAGACATCTTGACCTAGATCTGCGGCAGAAAACATGCTCGAAATGAAAAAAAGAGGAAATCTACGTGATACAGGGTCAGACCAAACGGGAGAATATATATTGATTTTTTCCAGACCAGAAGGAGTACTCCGCATGAAAACGGAGTCCGGGAGGCGCACGAGGTGGCCACAAGCCCCCTAGCACGGCCAGGGAGTGGGCCCGTGCCGGGCAGGCTTGTCGCCTCCTCGCGCACTTTCCGGACTATTTCCATATTTTGTATTTTTTCAAATATTCCAAAACAGAGAAAATTTCCTACTGGAAAAGTTTTGGACACTGTTTTTTTACCGAATCACATACCTCTTCGATTTTGGTGTCTGAAACAGGCGGATAAATGTCCCTTAGGTATTCTTCCAGAGTTATGGTATTGATGATATTGCTTTCAACATTTATGGGAGTATGCTAGCAGTCCCCGGCAACGGCACTAGACAAATGCTGTTGACGTGTTCCTGACTTGATGCCTCCACGGCAACGGAGCGAGAACTGCTCCCAGTTGCTCAACATTTAGCAATTGTCTTGCAATGGCCCACCAGCGTGAGGGTTCGCGGCAGTTTTCGAGGGTAGAGTATTCAACCCAAATTTGTTGGTTCGCCCGACAGGAAGTGGAAGAATATTCTCAAGTATTAGCAGCTGAATGTGTCAGATTCAACCACACCTGAAAGATTAGTATCAGCACGCAAAGTATCAGCAGCAAAGTAGTATGATAACAACGATGTCAGAAATGATCTGTTGATGGCAGACTATTCCTAACGCTTGTATCAATTTCGCCAGAAGTTGCCCGTGGACGGGAAATATTCTTTCCCGTCAACGTCGAGAGAAAAAGTATTGTAGCAGGTAGCACCATCGTAACGAGTAACAGAAGTGGCAAGGAACAACAGTAGTGACAGCAGTAGCAAGTAGCAACAGTAGCAAGTAACAGCAGTAGCAAGTAACATCAGCAACAACAGTGGTAACAGCAGCAGAGCAAAGCAAGAAACAACAGCAGAGCAAAACAAGTAACAGTAGCAGAGCAAAACAAGTAACAACAGCAGTGGGACAAACTCGTAGGCAATGGGTCGGTGATTTGTTTGGATGACATTCATCATGCAACAGTTATAACACGGAGAGATATGTGGCTAGCTCCCGTTCGCCAATGTGATGTAGGCATGCATTCTGTGTGTCGTCATACGTGCTTAGGGAAAAGAACTTGCATGACATCTATTGTCCATCCCTCCCGTGGTAGTGGGGTCCAAAAGGATACAACGGGATATTAAGGTTCTCCTTTTAATAAAGAACCGGAACAACGCATTAGCACTTGGTGAACACATGAACTCCTCAAACTATGGTCATCACCGGGAGTGGTTCCGGTTATTGTCACTCCGGGGTTGCCGGATCATAACACATAGTAGGTAACTACAACTTGCAAGATCAGATCTAAAACACACATATATTGGTGACAACATAATAATTTCAGATCTGAAATCATGGCACTCGGGCCCTAGTGACAAGCATTAAGCATGGCAAAGTAGTAGCAACATCAATCTCAGAACATAGTGGATACTAGGGATCAATCCCCGTCAAAACTAACTCGATTACATGATAGATCTCATCCTACTCATCACCGCCCAGCGAGCCTACGAATAGATTACTCACGAACGATGAAGAGCTTCATGGAATTGGAGAGGGAAGAAGGTTGATGATGACGATGTCGACGATTTCCCCTCTCCGGAGCCCAAAACGGACTCCAGATCTGCCCTCCAGATGAAGAACAGGATGTGGCGGCGCCTCCGTAGTGCAATCGTGATGAAATCTTCTCTTTTGATTTTTTCGGGACGAAAGTGAATTTATAGAGCTGGAGTTGGGGCAGCAGACCCACGTGGGCCCCACAAGCTTGGTTGCCACGGCCAGGGAGGGTGGCCGCGGCAACACGGCTTGTGGCCCACTGGCCCATCCCCTCCGGTGGATCTTTGCGCAGATATTTTTCATATTTTCCAGAAATATTCTTCGTAAATTTTCAGGACGTTCCGAGAACTTTCATTTCTGCACAAAAACAACACCATGCCAATTCTGCTGAAAACAGCGTCACTCCGGGTTAGTTCCATTCAAATCATGCAAATTAGAGTCCAAAACAAGGGCAAAAGAGTTTTGGAAAAGTAGATACGATGGAGACGTATCAACTCCCCCAAGATTAAAACCTTGCTTGTCCTCAAGCAACTCAGTTGACAAAATGAAAGAAAAAGAAAACTTTGACAAACTCTGTTTGATCTTGTTGTTGCAACTATGTCTAACTCATAACCAGAATTTCAGCAAGATCACAAGTTAACCACATAAGCAAGTGACACAAAGGTCTCACGGTAAACTAATAGCAATGGCATAATCAGCTAGCGAGCAAATAATAATGAGTTTCAGATACCAACAATTCAATCAAAACAAGCATGAAGCAATATGAATAGGTGGTATCTCGCTAGCTCTTTCTGAGACCGCAAAACATAAATGAAGAGCACTTTCAAGGATCAAGGGCTGACTAAACATTGTAATTCATAGCAACGAAGAGCCAGTCATAGTCATACTCAATATCAGTCAAAAGCAAAGCATAAAAATGATAGAGGTGCTCTCTAATTGGTGCTTAAATAAGAAGAGGATGACTCGACACGAAAATAAATAGACATGCCCTTCGCAGAGGGAAGCATTGATTTGCAGAGGTGCCAGAGCTCAAGCTTTGAAAAAAGAGATAATAATTTTGGGTGGCATGCTTTCATTGTCAACGCAATGGCCAAGAGATCTCAATATCTTCCATGCTACTTGCTACTGCGACAACACACCTTCCCTGGTACGGCGCCAGGAATCCTGCTGCAGCGGCTACGCATTAGGGATTTCCTAGGAAAATATGCAAAGGATTCCCCCGTGGCCTTGGAGCCTTGCGTTGGTGTTCCCTCGAAGCGGAAAGGGTGATGTAGCACAGCGGCGGTAAGTATTTCCGTCAGTTTTGAGAACCACGGTATCGATCTAGTGAAGGAGTATCACAAGTGCCTGCACAAACACAAAGAGCTTGTTCGCAACGCTATGAAGGGTTTGTCAATCCCTTATAGATTGTTTGCCAAGTGAGAACTGAAAGCAACAAAGTAACAAAGCAAAGTAAAAGCGGAGGTGTAAACGATGGGTGTGAATAGACCCGGGGGCCGTAGTGTTTACTAGTGGCTTCTCTCATGAAAGCAAGTAGACGGTGGGTGAACGAATTACTGTCGAGCAATTGATAGAACCGCGCAAAGTCGTGACGATATCTATGGCAATGATTATATCTATAGGCATCACGTCCAAAACAAGTAGACCGATACTTTCTGCATCTACTACTATTACTCCACATGTCGACCGCTATCCAGCATGCATCTAGTGTATTAAGTCCAAAAGAACAGAGTAACACCTTAAGCAAGATGACATGATGTAGATGGACAATCTCATATGTACGACAAAGCCCACCTTGTTACCCTTGATGGCAACTAGACGATGTGTGCCTTGCCACCCCTACTGTCACTGGGAAAGGTCACCACATGGTAAGAACCCAAAACCAAGCACTTCTCCCATTGCAAGAATCATAGATCTAGTTGGCCAAGCAAAACCCAAGACTCGGAGAGACTTACAATCATATCAAATCATGCAAATTAGAAATCAGCAAAGGCTCAAATATATATCATAGATAATCTGATCACAAATCCACAATTCATTGGATCTCGACAAACACACCACCAAAGAGGATTACGTCGGATAGATCTCCATGAAGATCATGGAGAACTTTGTACTGAAGATCCAAGAGAGAGAAGAAGCCATCTAGCTACTAACTACGGACCCGTAGGTCTGAAGTGAAGTACTCACGAGTCATTGGAGGGGCGATGATGTTGATGAAGAGGCCCTCCAACTCCAAAGTCCCCTCCGGCAGGGCACCGGGAAGGGTCTCCAGATGAGATCTCGCGGAAACAGGAACTTGCGGCGGAGGAACTCCCGATCTTCGTTTCTTTCTGGAGGTTTCTGAATTTATAGGACCATATGGCGGTGGAGTTGCATCAAGTGGGCCCCCGAGGGGCCCACAAGCTTGATTGGCGCGACCTAGGGGGGGCGGCGACAGGGCTTGTGGCGCCCTCGTGACCCCCCTCCGGTATCTTTTCTTCCGGTATTTTTGATATTTTCCATAAAAAATCATCGCGAAAGAATTATTCCGTTTGGACTCCGTTCCAAAATAAGATCTGAAAAGAGTCAAAAACACAGAAAAAACAGGAACTGGCGCTTGGCACTGAGTTAATAATTTAGTCCCAAAAAAGATATAAAAGGTAAACAAAACATCCAAAGTTGACAAGATAATAACGTGAAACCATAAAAAATTATAGATACGTTTGAGACGTATCAAGCATCCCCAAGATTAACTCCTGCTCGTCCTCGAGTTGGGAAGTGATAAAGAATGATTTTTTGATGCTTTCATGCAACCTAGCATAGATGTCCTTTGTAACCCCTCTTATGTGACGTGAATATTCAGATCCATTAGATTCAAAACAATAGTTTGCTATTGACGTGGAAACAATAATACTTCAAGCAAACTAGCAAAGTAATCATGAACTTTCAAAATAACAAGGCCAAAAGAAAGTTATCCCTACAAAATCATATAGTCTGGCTATGCTCTATCATCATTGCACAACGAATTTAAATCATGCACAACCCCGGTATTGGCCAAGTAACTGTTTTCACACCTTTACTTTCTCAAACTTTTTCAACTGTCACGCAATACATGAGCGTGAGCCATGGCTTTAGCACTATAAGTGGTGTGGAGTGTGGTGGAGGTTGCAAGACAAACAAGGAGAAGATGATCACATTAACTAGGCATATCAATGAGCTGTGGAGGTGCTCATCAATAGATATCAATGTGAATGAGTAGGGATTGCCATACAAATGATGCACTAGAGCTAAGAGTATGTGAAAGCTCTTGAAGAAAACTAGTGGGTGTGCATCCAACTTGCTTGCTCACGAAGACCTAAGGCAATTTTGACAAAGCCTATCATTGGAATAAACAAGCCAAGTTATAAAATTAAAATTTCCCACTAGCTATATGGTGGTGACAAAACGAGAGACTCTCAATCATGAAGATAATGGTGCTTAATATGCACAAGTGTGGAAAGGTGGTAGCATTGCCCCTTCTCTCTTTTTCTCTCATTTTTTTGGATGGGCTCTTTGGCCTCTTTTTTTACTTTTATTTTTGGTGGGCATCTTTGGCCTCTTTTATTTCCTCACATGGGACAATGCTCCATCAATGATGATCATCACACTTACAACTCAAAACTTAGAGCAATGATGACTGTATATGGAATGCCTTCGGTAGTGTACCGTGACAACGATCTAGCAAGGCATAGACATTAATGGAAACATCATGCTAGCTATCTTACGATCATGCAATGGCAATGTAGACGTGGTGGCACATGTCATGGTGGTAGTTGAATGGCAATATATCTCGGAATGACTTTGAAAAAGCCATAGTAGGTAGGTATGGTGGCTGTTTTGAGGGAGGCTAATGGTGGGTTTTATGCACCGGCGAAAGTTGCACGACACTAAAGAAGATAGTGATGGTGGAAGGTGAAAGTGCATCTAAACCATGGACTCAACATTAGTCATGAAGAACTCATATACTTGTCGCAAAAGTTTTATTAGTAATCGAAACAAAGCATTCAACGCATACTCCTAGGGGAAGGGTTGGTAGGTATAAACCATCGCGCGATCCCGAACGCCACACAAAGGATGACAATCAATAGACTAATCATGCTCAGACTTCATCATATAGCGGTTCACCATACGTGCATGCTACGGGAATCACTAACTTCAACACAAGTATTTCTAGATCCACAACACCTTACTAATATAACTTCAATATTACCAAAACCACAACTCAAAACTAGTTGAGATGAATCAAACTTCTCTAACTATTCAATGCACATGAAGGTGGAAGTTTTCGTATCCCTTTGGATAACTACCCCTTTTGAGAGTACTTTCAAAGCATAGATCAACTACCAAGCCACGCACCGCCGTGCTCTAAAAGATATAAGTGAAGCACATAGAGCAAAATCAACTAGCTCAAAAGATATAAGTGAAGCACATGTGAGCTGAATTGTCTACAAAAGGATATAAGTGAAGCTCGACAAAATCACGGTGAGTGCATGTCTCTCTCTCTCTCTAGGTGTGAAGCAAGGATGATTGTGACACAACAAAAATAAAAGACTCCTACGATACAAGACGCTCCAAGCAAAACACATAACATGTGGTCAATAAAAATATAGCCCCAAGTAACGTCACCGATGGATTGAAGACGAGAGAGGGGATGCCTTCCCGGGGCATCCCCAAGCTTAGTATTTACAGCATCCTTGAATCTCTTGGGGTGCCTTGGGAATCCCCAAGCTTGAGATCTTGCCACTCTTTATCTTTTTGTCCATAAGAACTTCACCCAAAACTTGAAAACTTCACAACACGAAACTTAAACAGAAACTCATGATAACATTAGTATAAGAAAGCAAAGCACCACTTCCTTAGGCACTGTAGAAAACTTAAATTCTACTTATGCTGATGTTGGGTTACTGTACTTTCAATCTTCCATGGCTAATACCCCCGATACTATCCATAGTTTCATCAAAATAAGCAACCAACACAACAAAAACAGAATCTGTTAACAGCAGACCAGTCTGTAGCAATCTGTATATTTCGTATACTTCTGGTACTTCAAACATTCTGAAAAATTACGACAGTCTGGAGAATTTGCGTAGAAATCAGCAGCAAAAAGAATCAACTCAAAAGCTCTTACGTAAAAAAAATTAAAAATATTTTCGTGAGCAGAAAGTTTCTGACTTTTCCAGCATGACCAAATGATCATCCCCAAGACTAATCATAACGGTTTTGCTTGGCACAAACGCAAAAAGGAACACAAAAAACACAATTATAACATAATTATGAAAGTGTGGAAAACACAAAATATAAAGAAAAAGGATAGATTCGTTGGGTTGCCTCCCAACAAGCACTATTGTTTAACGCCCTTAGCTAGGCAAAAGGTGATGGAATCACGTATAGTCATCTTTGGTGCTAAAACCATAAGTAGCCCTCATCATAGATTCATAAGACAATCTTATTTCTTTCTTGGAAAGTTCTCCATGCCCTTCTTTAAGGGAAATTGAAATCTAATATTCCCTTCCTTCATATCGATGATAGCACCAATAGTCCTTAGGAAAGGTCTACCAAGAATAATGGGACATGAAGGATTGCAATCTATGTCAAGTACAATGTAATCCACGGGTACATAGTTCTTATTTGCAACAATAAGAACATCATCGATCCTTCCCATGGGTTTCTTGATAGTAGAATCCGCAAGATGCAAATTAAGAGAACACTCTTCAATCTCATGAAAACCAAGAATATCACATAAAGATTTTGGAATCGCGGAAACACTAGCACCCAAATCACACAAAGCATTACACTCATAGTTTTTGATCTTGATTTTGATAGTAGGTTCCCACTCATCATGAAGTTTTCTAGGTATAGAGACTTCTAGTTCGAGCTTCTCTTGAAGAGATTTCATCATAGCATCTACGATATGCGCGGTAAAGGCTTTGCTTTGGCTATAACATGTGGAGAGTTTGCAATGGATTGCATCAAAGAGATGCATTCAAACAAGGAGCAATTATCATAATTGAATTCCTTGAAATCCAAAGTGGGAGTTTCATTACTACCCAAAATTTTGATTTCTTCTACTCCACTATCCACACCTTTATCATCAAGATAGGTGGACTCCGAATCATTGGGGCGTTTTTCAACCAAAGTGGATTCATATCCAGCCCCTCCATCAATAGGTTTGACACGCGAAAACAAAGATTCAAGAGGAGACACACCAAGCACTTTAAGATCTTCGTGATTTGCATCACTAGAACGCACCCTTTTAATCCATTCATGCCTAGCGCGAATTTGGGCGGTTCTTTCTTTGCTCTCATTCATGGAGAGACGCATAGGTTTCAAAGTTTCATACAAGTTGACCTTGGGAGGAGCACATCTAACTTTCAAAGCATCAATATCACAAGACATCCTGTCAACGCTCTTAGCCAAATCGTCAATTTTGAGTAGTTTTTCCTTTATGGACGCATTGAAAATCTTTTGAGAGTTGATGAACTCTTTGATATTACTCTCTAAATCAGACGGTAATTTGTTGTGATTTCCATAAGTGTTGTTGTAGGAATTGCCATAATTGTTAGAGGAGTTACTAGCAAAAGGCCTAGGAACATAGTTTCCTCTAAAAGCATTGTTGTTGCCAAAATTGTTCCTACCAACAAAATTAATGTCCAAACTAGCGTTGCTACTCTCAATCAAGGAAGATAGTGGCATGTCATTAGGATATAAAGCAGCGTTTCTACTAGCAACCAAATTCATCAACTCGTCCATCTTAGCACTAAGCGAGTTAATTTCTTCTATAGCGTGTACCTTTTTGCTAGCAGGTAACCTTTCAGTATGCCACTGAGAGTAGTTGGTCATGATATTGTGTAGGAGTTTTGTAGCATCTCCTAAGGTGTTTTCCATGAATGTTCCACCTGAGGCGGAGTCCAAGATATTGCGAGAAGCGAAATTCAAACCAGCGTAAAAGATTTGTATAATCATCCACAAACTCAAGCCATGAGCGGGACTATTTCTAATCATAAGCTTCATCCTCTCCCAAGATTGTGCAACGTGTTCATGATCAAGTTGCTTGAAATTCATGACATCGTTACGTAAGGAGATGATCTTAGCCGGCGGAAAATACTTGGATATGTAAGCATCTTTGCACTTATCCCAAGAATCGATACTATTTTTGGGCAAAGAAGGAAACCAAGTTTTTGCGCGATCTCGCAATGAGAAAGGAAAAAGTTTCAACTTAATCACGCCATTATCCACATCTCTTTTCTTTTGCATATCGCAAAGCTCAATGAAGGTATTGAGGTGGGATGCGGCATCTTCACTAGGAAGGCCAGAGAATTTCTCTTTCATAACAAGATTCAGCAAAGCTGCATTGATTTCATACGATTCCGCACTAGTGGCGGGAGCAATCGGAGTACTAATAAAATCATTATTATTAGTGCTCGAGAAGTCGCAAAGTTTGGTGTTTTCAGCCATGATGACTTCAACAAACAAACAAGCACACAAGCAAGCAAGAAAACCGGCAAAGGAAAACGGCAAAGGCAAAAGAAAACGGCAAAGGAGAAAGGCAAATGAAAACGGAAAATGTGAAGTGGGGGAGAGAAAAACGAGAAGAAACTGGCAAAAAAATAAATGCAGGAGATAAGTTTGTGAGACCTACTTGGATAGATCTCTCCTTCCCTGGCAATGGCGCCAGAAATTCTTCTTGCTACTGAGACAACAGACCTTCCCTCGTACGGCGCCAGGAATCCTGCTGCAGCGGCTACGCGTTAGGGACTTCCTAGGCAAATATGCAAAGGATTCCCTCGTGGCCTTGGAGCCTTGCTTTGGTGTTCCCTCGAAGCGGAAAGGGTGATGTAGCACAGCGGTGGTAAGTATTTCCCTCAGTTTTGAGAACCAAGGTATCGATCCAGTGAAGGAGTATCACAAGTTCCTGCACAAACACAAAGAGCTTGCTCCCAACGCTACGAAGGGGTTGTCAATCCCTTATAGATTGTTTGCCAAGTGAGAACTGAAAGCAACAAAGAAACAAAGCAAAGTAAAAGCAGAGGTGTAAATGATGGGTGAATAGACCCGGGGGCCGTAGTGTTTACTAGTGGCTTCTCTCATGAAAGCAAGTAGACGGTGGGTGAACGAATTACTGTCGAGCAATTGATAGAACCGCGCAAAGACGTGAAGATATCTATGGCAATGATTATATCTATAGGCATCACGTCCAAAACAAGTAGACCGATACTTTCTGCATCTACTACTATTACTCCACACGTCGACCGCTATCCAGCATGCATCTAGTGTATTAAGTCCAAAAGAACAGAGTAACGCCTTAAGCAAGATGGCATGATGTAGATGGACAATCTCATATCTACAACAAAGCCCACCTTGTTACCCTTGATGGCAACTACACGATGTGTGCCTTGCTGCCCTACTGTCACTTGGAAAGGTCACCACATGGTAAGAACCCAAAACCAAGCACTTCTCCCATTGTAAGAATCATAGATCTAGTTGGCCAAACAAAACCCAAGACTCGGAGAGACTTACAAGGATATCAAATCATGCAAATTAGAAATTAGCAAAGACTCAAATATATATCATAGATAATCTGATCACAAATCCACAATTCATCGGATCTCGATAAACACACCGCCAAAGAGGATTACATCGGATAGATCTCCATGACGATCATGGAGAACTTTGTATTGAAGATCCAAGAGAGAGAAGAAGCCATCTAGCTACTAACTACGGACCCGTAGATCTGAAGTGAACTACTCACGAGTCATTGGAGGGGCGATGATGTTGATGAAGAGGCCCTCCAACTCCAAAGTCCCCTCCGACAGGGCACCGGGAAGGGTCTCCAGATGAGATCTCGCGGAAACAGGAACTGCGGCGGCGGAACTCCCGATCTTGGTTTCTTTCTGGAGGTTTCTGAATTTATAGGACCATATGGCGGTGGAGTTGCATCAAGTGGGCCCCCGAGGGGCCCACAAGATTGATTGGCGCGACCTAGGGGGGGGGGCGGCGACAGGGCTTGTGGCGCCCTCGTGACCCCCCTCCGGTATCTTTTTCTTTCGGTATTTTTGATATTTTCCATAAAAAATCATCGCGAAAGAATTATTCCGTTTGGACTCCGTTCCAAAATAAGATCTGAAAAGAGTCAAAAACACAGAAAAAACAGGAACTGGCGCTTGGCACTGAGTTAATAATTTAGTCCCAAAAAAGATATAAAAGGTAAACAAAACATCCAAAGTTGACAAGATAACAACGTGAAACCATAAAAAATTATAGATACGTTTGAGACGTATCTCTACTCATGCTATAGGCGGTTCCCAAACAGAAAAGTAAAGTTTTAACTCCCCCACCACCAATCAATCACACTCCACGGCTAGCCGAATCCTCGGGTACCGTCCATACTAACATCAATCCGGGGGGAGTTTTGTTTTACAGTTATGTTTTCGATTTAAGCGTGGAACTGGGCATTCGAATTACCGGCCCCTTTCTCATGAATGACAGTGAATAAACACAAGTCGAGGATAACACGCCTAACATGGAAGATACCAACAGCCCGCTGTCAGCACATGAGTGGTTCGGGCATGCAAAACAGATTATTTCTTAAAGGTTTAGAGAATGGCACATGCAAATTTACTTGGAACGGCAGGTAAATACCGCAAATAGGTAGGTATGGTGGACTCTCATGGAAAAACTTTTGGGTTTATGGAAGTGGATGCACAAGCAGTATTCCGCTTAGTACAAGTGAAGGCTAGCAAAAGACTGAGAAGCGACCAACTAGAGAACGACAACAGTCATCAAGATGCAATGAGTTTGACTAACATGGAGTGCAAGCACGAACATGATATAAATCACCATGAACACGAACATCATAGAGGCTATGTTGATTTTGTTTCAACTACATGCATGAGCATGTGCCAAGTCAAGCCACTTGAATCATTCAAAGGAGAATACCATCCTAGCATACTACATCATAGTCATCTCAAAATCTGTGTTGGCATTCAAGACAAACCATTTTAAGCTCCTAGCTAATTAAGCATGGCATCAGAAACTATGATCTCTAAGTTGTCATTGCAAACATGGTTCTCTCACAACAAAGCTGAATCTAAGATGACAAGCTAGTCATATTTGCGAAAACAAAATAGATAGGGTTCATACCAGCTTTTCCAGTCTCAGTCACTTCATCATATATCATCATTGTTACCTTTCACTTGCACGATCGAACGATGTGAACAATAATAAGAGTGCTCGTGCATTGGACTAAGCTGAAATCTGCAGGCAAACATAAAGGAGAAGACAAAGTAATATGCCTCTTTGAAAGCTAAACAGGTATGCATACAAGAGCCACTAATCATTGTAACCAATATCTTCTACCTTGACCCAAAGAAAAAGAAAACTATTTACACGGGAAAGCTCCCAACAAGCAAAAGAAGAAGGAAAATATTTTTGGGTTTTCTCAAAATGACACAAAACAAGAAAACAAGAAAACGAAAATAAAGTAGCATGGATAATGCAGTGGCAAAGTGTAAACACCGGCTAACAAAGTGAAAGCATGAGCATGAATGTAAAGTCGGTGAGAACACGTACTCCCCCAAGCTTAGGCTTTTGGCCTAGCTTGGTCTACTCCCAAGGCAGGAAATAACCAGCTCCGGGATACTCTGGAGCGGACTGTGGATGCCACTGCTGTGTGAGCTCCTCTGGCTCCCACTGATAAACTGGCGTGTGGTACTCGACTGGTGGCTCGGGCACAGGCACCTATGGTTGGGCTAAGCCCCAATATGCGTAGATGTCCGAGGGCATAATAGTGTACCTGCCTGCATGAAGATCGAACAAAGAAGGAGCAGGCAAAGTAATAGTCTCTCAAGTACCCTGACTAAATACCAGGTTATAAATCATCCATCTACTAGCATCTCTATCCAGAAAATCATGGCAAACCATGGTGTCATATTCCAGATATTTCTCAGGAAGAAGCATCTCTTCTTCCTAGCGAAGTCTAATAGGTATCTCAAAGTGTCTAGCAAGACGAGTAGCATAGATACCTCCATAGACGACACCTTTGGAACGGTTTGTGTTTAACCGTTGAGCTACTATAGCACCTAGGCTATAAGTCTTAGTGCTATAAAGGCCTTCGTGCAAAACCGCAAGGTCTGGGGAGCTAAGTGATCCAGCCTCCCCACGGCCAATCAAACATTTTCCCACAAATAATGAGTAATACCGAAGCACAGGAAAATGTATGCTAGCAGTTCTAGCGCGAGACACTCCTCTCTCCTCTCCAACAACAATAGTACGTATGGAATCCTCCAAGTCCCGTGGACGAGGATCATGAATATCCCCAACATAAGGTAATCTGCATGCATTGCAAAAATCCTGTAGTGTCATGCACTGGGGGATATCGTACAACATGAACTCAACCATGGGAGGATTCTTCCTCGGATAAAAGTTGAAGCTTTGAACGAAAATATTGGTGAGGAGGAGGTATTGTGAGCACTTATCTTCAACGAACGCGGTAAGACCTGCGTTCTCCACCATGTAATAAAAGTCTTCATAAAGCCCGACGGCGCGCAAAAATTCATCACTTGGCCACTCACACGCTCGAACTTCTGTGAATCGAGGAACCACGTACTTGGGGTGGTTCTTCTCATCCTCCTTGGGGTTACGGCTTGAAGAGCCTCTCAAGAACCTCCTCATCTTTTCCCTTTTCTAGCTCTAAAAAATTCTGAAATTTTTAGAGACTTCGAAAGAAAAGTGAATAAAGATTAACCCAACTCGTAGCAACTACTCCTACTAGTGCCTAGAGACCGTATCACGCGCTAAAACTACTTGGGACCAGCTAACATCAATATTTCAAGCTCAAGAACAGGATCACCAAGGTAGCAAGAATACGCGAAGGATAAAGCACTAGAGAAAAACTAATTGGACCAATGGAGGAGTCACTTACCAAGGAGTAATTTCCCCAAAACGGTTCGGAGAATGGTGCTTTGAGCAAGGAGATCGAAAATCACAGCCAAATGAGCAAGAACACGGGTTTGAGCTGCGAAACGATTTTTTCTGGAGGTAGAAGAAGAGGATGGGAGCTGGAATGAGTGGAGGGGGTCCCTGTGGGCCCCCCAAGCTTGCTTGCCGCAGCTAGGGGGTGGCCGCG
Source organism: Hordeum vulgare subsp. vulgare (assembly GCF_904849725.1). NCBI lineage: Eukaryota > Viridiplantae > Streptophyta > Magnoliopsida > Poales > Poaceae > Hordeum > Hordeum vulgare. Next base: position 435,821,642 of record NC_058524.1, read on the forward strand.
GTGACACGGCTTGTGGCCCACTGGTGTGGCCCCCAGGCCAGCTCTCAGTCCCAGTATTTTTTAAATATTCTAGAAAAAATCATACTAGATTTTCAGGACCATCGGAGAACTTTTATTTTCGGGGTATTTTTCTACCGGACGCTAAAACAAGAAACAGGGAAAACTAAAATAAATCTATCGTTTTTCTTCTAAGCAACATAAAGTGAAAGCTTAAAACAATGGTATGTGACTCTTTGATTCATCCATTTCATAGTCATCGAAAGAAATCCATCAATGGGGTTGATCAAATCCTCATGACAAAACTTTCTCGAATCGCAAAAGAGAACAGAGAATTTTCGAATAGCCACTAAGTCACCTCAATGGGGATACGTATCTCGCCAACAAGTAAATCATACCTCATCTTGACACGAGGAATAGGGCATTCAAAGCTCCCAATAATAATCGATGAAGTTTTTTCGATAGCATTGATGCAATGTACTTGATATCGTTTCTTCAGAAACTGCACGGTATGCTCATTACCGTTGACATGGAAAGTGACATTGCCTTTGTTGCAATCTATAACAGCCCCTGCAGTGTTTAAAAAGGGTCTTCCGAGGATGATAGCCATGGCATCGTCCTCGAGAATATCCAAGACAACAAAGTCTGTTAAGATAGTGGTGTTAGCAACCACAACAGGAACATCCTCACAAATGCCGACAGGGAAAGTATTTGATTTGTCGGCCATTTGCAGCGAGATTTTAGTGGGTGTCAACTTATCCAGTTCAAGTCTACGATAAAAAGAGAGAGGCATAACACTAACACCGGCTCCAAGGTCACATAAGGCAGTTCTTACGTAGTTTCCTTTAATGGAGCAAGGTATAGTGGGCACTCCAGGATCACCAAGTTTCTTAGGAGTTCCACCTTTGAAAGTGTAATTGGCAAGCATGGTGGAGATCTCAAGAGCTGGTATCTTCCGTTTATTGGTCACGATATCTTTCATGTACTTGGCATGTGGAGACATTTTGAGCATATCAACTAACCGCATCTGCAGAAAGACGGGTCTTATCATTTCAATAAAGCGCTCAAAATCCTAATCATCCTTTTTCTTGGTTGGCTTAGGAGGAAAGGGCATAGGTCTCTAAACCCATGGCTCCCTTTCTTTACCATGCTTCCTAGCAGTGAAGTCATTTTTATCGTATCTCTTAGGTTGTCGGTTATCAGGATTAACCGTAGGTTCAATCTGCACATCCTTATCATTGCTAGGTTGAGCATCATTATGAACATCGCTGTCCATATTGTCACCAGGTTCATGTTCATCACCAGATTGTGTTTCTGTATCAGACGCAGAAATATCATTTGGTTCTTCAGGTGTGATAGTATTTGGTGAACTAACATGTAGGTTTCTATCATCCTTCTTCTTCTCCTTAGGATGACTGGGTGCATCAGCATTAATTCCTTGAGAATCTTGATCAATTCTCTTAGGATGACCTTGAGGATACAAAGGTTCCTGAGTCATTTTGCCTCCTCTAGTAATGACTCTGACAGAGTTGTCATTTAATTCATTGAGCAAGTCATTCTGAGCTTTAAGTACTTGTTCTACCTGAGTAGTAATCATAGAGGCATGTTTACTCAGAAGCTTCAGATCATTGACATTTTTGTCTACACAAGCACTTAAATGACTAAGCATACGCGTACTTTGTTCCAAATGTCTGCTAACATAATCATTGAAACTCTGTTGTTTGGCAACAAAGTTGTCAAATTCATCAAAGCATAAGCTAGCAGGTTTGTCAAAAGGAATATCACTCTCATCAAACCTACGCAGAGAATTTACTTCTACTATCTGTATCGGGTTATCGAGACCATGGATCTCTTCGATAGGTGGTAGATTTTTGACATCTTCAGATCTAATGCCTTTCTCTTGCATAGATTTCTTTGCTTCTCGCATATCTTTGGGACTGAGGAATAGAATACCTCTTTTCTTCGGAGTTGGCTTAGGAGGTGGTTCGGGAATAGTCCAAGCATTATCGTTGATCAAGATGTTATTCAGTAGGATCTCAGCTTGTTCTATAGTTTGTTCCCTAAAAACACAACTGGCACAACTATCTAGGTGGTCTCTAGAAGCATCGGTATGTCTGTTATAGAAGATATCAAGTATCTCGTTCTTCTTAAGAGGGTGATCAGGCAAAGCATTATGTAGCTGGATGAGCCTCCCCCAAGCTTGTGGGAGACTCTCTTCTTTGAGTTGAGCAAAGTTGTATATTTCCTGCAAGGCATCTTGCTTCTTATGGGGAGGGAAATATTTCTCACAGAAGTAGTAAACCATATCCTGGGGACTACTCACACATCCAGGAGCAAGAGAATTGAACCAGGCTTTAGCGTCATCCTTTAGAGAGGAAGGAAACAACTTAAGGATATAGTAGTAGCGGATCTTCTCCTCACTAGTGAAAAGGGTGGTTATATCGTGTAGTTTGGTAAGATGGGCTACAAACGTCTCAGACTCATAACCGTGGAAAGGATCAGATTCGACTAGAGAGATTATCTCAGGATCGACAGAGAATTCATAATCCTTATCGGTGACAAAGATAGGTGAAGTGGCAAACTTCGGGTCGTATTTCATCCTAGCTTTTAGAGATTTTTCCTTCCACTTGAGAAGTAATTTCTCAGCGTCATAGGCATCCTTACACGCAAGAAAATCCTCAGCTATCTCTCCCTCCATAACGTAACCCTCAGGTATGTCAGGCAATTCATATCTAGGAGAGCTAGATCTAGCAGGAGCAAAAGCAGGTTCTATCTCAATAGTATCGGCAGTTTCAGAAGCATCACGAGCATTGGCAGTAACTCTAGCAATATGAGCATCAAGGAATACCCCTAGTGGTAGCAAAGTAGTATCTCTAGCAGTATCAAGCATAACATCTCTAGCAGTATCAGGCATAGTATCTCTAGCAATATCAAGCATAGCATCATCAGGCAAAATAGGATCTCTAGCATCATCAGGCATATCATCTCTAGCAGTATCAGGCATAGCATCTCTAGCAGTAGTATCATAAGCATCATCAAGCACAGGCGACATATCAAGATTTCTAGCAGGAGGTGGTGTCGCAAACTTACTCATAACTGAAGGTGAATCAAGTGCAGAGCTAGATGGCAGTTCCTTACCTCCCCTCGTAGTTGAGGGCAAGACTTTGGTTTTTGGATCTTTCAGATTCTTCATAGTGATCAGCAGATATAAATCCCAAGTGACTCAGAGAATATAGCAATCCCTTCCCCGGCAACGGCGCCAGAAAAAGTGCTGCTAGCAGTCCCCGGCAACGGCACTAGACAAATGTTGTTGACGTGTTCCTAACTTGATGCCTCCACGGTAACGGAGCCAGAACTGCTCCCAGTTGCTCAACAATTAGCAATTGTCTTGCAATGGCCCACCAGCGCGTGGGTTCGCGGTAGTTTTTGAGGGTAGAGTATTCAACCCAAATTTGTTGGTTTGCCCGACAGGAAGTGGAAGAATATTCTCAAGTATTAGCAGCTGAATGTGTCAGATTCAACCACACCTGAAAGATTAGTATCTGCAAGCAAAGTATCAGCAACAAAGTAGTATGATAACAACGGTGCCAGAAATGATCTGTTGACGGCAGACTATTCCTAACGGTTGTATCAATGGCGCCAGAAGTTGCCCGTGGACGGCAAATATTCTTTCCCGTCAACGTCGAGAGAAAAAGTATTGTAGCAGGTAGCAGTAGCATAACGAGTAACATCAGTGGCAAGGAACATCATTAGTGACAGCAGTAGCAAGTAGCAACAGTAGCAAGTAATAGCAGTAGCAAGTAACAGCAGCAGCAACAGTGGTAACAGCAGCAGAGCAAAGCAAGTAACAACAGCAGAGATATGTGGCTAGCTCCCGTTCGTCTATGTGATGTAGGCATGCATTCCGTGTGTCGTCATACGTGCTTAGGGAAAAGAACTTGCATGACATGTATAGTCCATCCCTCCCGTGGCAGCAGGGTCCAAAAGGATACTATGGGATATTAAGGTTCTCCTTTTAATAAAGAACCGGAACAACACATTAGCACTTGGTGAACACATGAACTCCTCAAACTATGGTCATCACCGGGAGTGGTTCCGGTTATTGTCACTCCGGGGTTGCCGGATCATAAAACATAGTAGCTAACTACAACTTGCAAGATCGGATCTAAAACACACATATATTGGTGACAACATAATAATTTCAAATCTGAAATCATGGCACTCGGGCCCTAGTGACAAGCATTAAGCATGGCAAAGTAGTAGCAACATCAATCTCAGAACATAGTGGATACTAGGGATCAATCCCCGTCAAAACTAACTCGATTACATGATAGATCTCATCCTACTCATCACCGCCCAGCGAGCCTACAAATAGATTACTCATGAACGATGAAGAGCTTCATGGAATTGGAGAGGGAAGAAGGTTGATGATGACGATGGCGACGATTTCCCCTCTCCGGAGCCCAAAACGGACTCCAGATCTGCCCTCCAGATGAAGAACAGGATGTGGCGGCGCCTCCGTAGTGCAATCGTGATGAAATCTTCTCTTTTGATTTTTTCGGGACGAAAGTGAATTTATAGAGCTGGAGTTGGGGGCAGCAGACCCACGTGGGCCCCACAAGCTTGGTTGCCACGGCCAGGGAGGGTGGCCGCGGCAACACGGCTTGTGGCGCACTGGCCCATCCCCTCCGGTGGATCTTTGCGCAGATATTTTTCATATTTTCCAGAAATATTCTTCGTAAATTTTCAGGACGTTCCGAGAACTTTCATTTCTGCACAAAAACAACACCATGGCAATTCTGCTGAAAACAACGTCAGTCCGGGTTAGTTCCATTCAAATCATGCAAATTAGAGTCCAAAACAAGGGTAAACGAGTTTGGAAAAGTAGATACGATGGAGACGTATCAGAGCACCTGAGATATAATGCTTGATTCTCTGCCCATTTACAACTCTCGGACAATTACCTTCCGTGTTGTTGATCTTGATAGCACCGGAATGATATACTTCCTCAACAACATAGGGACCTTCCCACTTAGAGAGAAGCTTGCCTGCAAAGAATCTTAAACGAGAGTTATATAGCAAGACATAATCACCTACATTGAACTCATGCTTTTGTATCCTTTTATCATGCCACCTTTTAACCTTCTCTTTGACCAACTTGGCATTCTCATATGCCTGAGTTCTCCATTCATCAAGCGAGCTAATATCAAATAACCTCTTCTCACCAGCAAGTTTGAAATCAAAGTTGAGCTCTTTGATTGCCCAATAGGCCTTATGCTCTAGCTCAAGTGGTAAATGATATGCTTTACCGTACACCATTTTGTACGGAGACATGCCCATGGGATTCTTCTAGGCAGTTCTATAAGCCCACAATGCATCATCGAGCTTCTTAGACCAATTCTTTCTAGACCTGTTGACAGTCTTTTGCAGAATTAGTTTAATTTCTCTATTGCTTAGCTCTACTTGAACACTGGACTGAGGGTGATAGGGAGACGCAATTCTATGGTTGACATCGTACTTAGCAAGTGTTTTACGGAAAGCACCATGAATGAAATGTGAACCACCGTCGGTCATTAGATATCTAGGGACTCCAAATCTAGGGAAGATAAATTCTTTAAGCATCCTAATAGAAGTGTTGTGATCAGCACTGCTAATGTGGATAGCTTCTACCCACTTAGTGACGTAATCAACAACAACTAAGATGTGAGTATACCCGTTGGATTTTGGAAAAGGTCCCATATAATCAAAGCCCCAAACATCAAATGGTTCAATGACAAGCGAATAGTTCATAGTCATTTCCTGACGTTTACCGATATTACCTACTCTTTGACATTCGTCATAACACAAGACAAACTTACGGGCATCCTTGAAGAGAGTGGGCCAATAGAAACCTGATTGCAATACCTTGTGTGTAGTTCTATCTCCCGCATGGTGTCCTCCATAGGCCTCGGAGTGACACTTCTGTAGGATCTATCCTTGTTCATGTTCAGGTACACAACGTCTAATAACACCATCTACTCCTTCCTTATAAAGGTGAGGATCATCCCAAAAGTAATGTCTCAAGTTAAACAAGAATTTCTTCTTTTGCTGGTATGTGAAACTAGGTGGTATATATTTGGCAACGATATAGTTTGGATAATCAGCATACCAAGGAGCACTACGTGAAGTATTGATGACATTCAATTGCTCATCGGGAAAGCTATCATCAATAGGTTGTGGGTCATCATGAACGTTCTCCAACCTAGACAAGTTATCTGCTACGGGGTTATCAACACCCTTCCTGTCGACAACGTGCAAATCAAACTCTTGTAGCAAGAGAACCCATCTGCTAAGTCTAGGTTTAGCGTCCTTCTTCTCCATGAGGTACTTAATAGCAGCGTGATCAGTGTGAATAATGACTTTGGAATCAACTATGTAAGACCTGAACTTTTCACATGCAAACATGACCGCTAAAAATTCCCTATCCGTAGTGGCATAGTTTCTTTGTGCACTGTCCAGAGTTTTACTAGCATAGTGAATAACATTCAACTTCTTATCAACTCTTTGCCCTAGGACAGCACCAACAACATAGTCACTAGCATCACACATGATTTCAAATGGCAAGTTGCAATCAGGTGGTTGAACAATAGGTGCAGTTATCAAAGCCCTCTTAAGTATTTAGAAGGCTTCCTCACAATCATCGTCAAAGACAAAAGGAATATCCTTTTGCAAGAGATTCGTAAGAGGCCTAGAAATCTTAGTGAAGTCTTTAATGAACCTTCTATAGAAACCAGCATGACCAAGGAAACTTCTTATACCTTTGATATCTGTGGGGTATGGCATTTTATCGATTGCATCAACCTTAGCCTTATCGACTTCAATACCTCTTTCAGACATTTTATGTCCTCAGACGATGCCTTCATTAACCATAAAGTGGCACTTCTCCCAATTCAAGACAAGATTGGTGTCTTTACATCTCTGCAAGACTCGATCAAGGTTGCTGAGGCAATCATCAAAGGAAGACCCGTAAACGGAGAAGTCATCCATGAAAACCTCGACAATCTTTTCACAAAAGTCAGAGAATATAGCCATCATACATTTTGGAAGGTGGCAGGTGCATTACATAAGCCAAAAGGCATACGTCTATAAGCAAAGGTCTCGAAAGGGCAGGTGAAAGTGGTTTTCTCCTGATCAGATTGTGCAACTGGTATTTGGAAGAAACGAGAATAACCGTCTAGTAAGCAGAAGTGTGTGTGTGTTTAGACAGCCTTTCTAGCATTTGGTCGATAAGAGGCAAAGGGTAATGATCTTTCCTAGTGGCTTTATTCAATCTCCTAAAATCAATCACCATCCTATAGCCAGTAATAATCCTCTGTGGAATCAATTCATCCTTATCATTAGGGACAACGGTAATGCCTCCCTTCTTAGGGACGCAATGCACCGGACTCACCCAATCACTATGAGCAACAGGATAGATGATACGTGCTTCCAGGAGCTTTAGTATTTCTTTTCTCACTACTTCTTTCATCTTATGATTTAATCTCCTTTGATGACCAGCAACTGGTTTGAAATCAAGATCAATTTTAATCTTGTGCTGGCATAGAGTAGGACTAATGCCCTTAAGATCATCAAGAGTATATCCAATAGCAGCACGGTGCTTCCTCAGAGTTTCTAGTAACTTCTTTTCTTCATGCTATGAGAGGCTAGCACTAATAATAACAGAATATATCTCTTTTTCATCAAGATAAGCATACTTAAGAGTATCAGGCAACTGTTTAAGCTCGAACGCAGGATCACCCTTTGGTGGGGGTGGATCCCCAAGCAGTTCAGTAGGCAAGTTATTCTTAAGGATAGGCTATTGTTCTAAGACAACTCTATCTATCTCATCCCTTTTATCCATATGCATATCATTTTCATGCTCGAGCAAGTATTGCTCTAAGGGATCAGTAGGAGGCAAGGCAATAGAGGCTAAGGCAATAGTTTCATCCCTACTATGCAACTCCTTTTCATGAGGTTGTCTACCAAACTTAGAGAAATTGAACTCGTGTGACACACCTTCAAAGCCAACAATGACAGTTTGCTTCTCACAATCAATATGAGCATTGTCAGTATTGAGAAAAGGTCTACCAAATATGATGGGACAAAAGCTATCTTGTGTGGTAGCAAGAACGAGGAAATCAGCAGGATACTTCGTTTTACCACACAAGACTTCAACATCCCTAACAATTCCCACAGGGGAGGTAGTATCTCTATTGGCAAGCTGAATAGTGACATCAATATGCTCTATCTCAATAGGTGCAATCTCGTCTTTGATTTCTTCATATAAGGATTGAGGTATTGCACTAACACTAGCACCCACGTCACATAAACCTGATAACAATGATCTCCTATCTTAACAGAAACCATAGGCATGCCAACAACATGTCTATGTTTGTCTCTAGCGTGAGGTTTAGCAATTCTAGCAGCATCTTCACAGAAGTTAATATTATGTCCCTCAACATCGTCGGACAGAAGATCTTTGATAATAGAAATGCTAGGTTCAACTCTAATTTGCTCAGGGGGTGTAGGTGTTCAAATGTAGCCTCTACGTATCACATTTTAAGCTTTAGAATGGTCCTTTATCCTAACAGGGAAAGGCGGTTTCTTAATGTAGGCATTGGGAACAATAGGATCATTATAGGCAATGACTTTCTCTTCAACTGGAAGGGGTTTAACTACATTGACTTCTAAAGGAGGATGATATTTAAACCACTTCTCTTTGGGTTTAACTACATTGACTTCTAAAGCAAATGATTCACACAATGAAGCTACTATCTTAGAGTCAAGTCCATACTTAGCGCTAAAATCACTAAAGGTTTTTGTTTCAACAAAGGATTTAACGCAATCAAACTTGAAATTCATACCAGACTCATTACCTTCTTCCAGCTCCCAATCTTCAGAGTGGCGTTTAATTCTCTCCAATAAATTCCATTGGAAGTCAATATCTATCTTCATAAAAGAACCTGCACAAGAAGTGTCAAGCATGGTGTGATCATCATGAGAAAGCCGAGCATAGAAGTTCTGAATGATAATTTCTCTCGAGAGCTCATGGTTGGGCATGAATATAACATTGATTTAAGCCTCACCCAAACTTGAGCGATGCTTTATCTGTCACGAGGACAAAAATTATAAATATAATTCCGATCACGATGTACTAAATGCATAGGATAAAACTTTTGATGAAATTCCAATTTCAACCGATTGTAGTCCCATGATCCAGTATCATCACATAGCCTATACCATGTCAGCGCCTTATCCTTCAAAGATAAAGTAAATACCTTCTTCTTGACCTCATCCTCGGACAAACCTGCAAGCTTAAATAAACCACAAACTTCATCTACATAGATTAGATGCAAGTCTGGATGTGATGTTCCATCTCTTGTAGAAGGATTAGCCAGCAGTTTCTCAAGCATACCCGAAGGAAATTCAAAGAAAATATTTTTAGTAGGTGCAGCAGGTTGAGGAGCAACTATTTGTGCTTCCATTCGAGGTGAAGATACCCCGAACAAGCCCCTCAAAGGATTAGTATCCATAGTGACAAGTGACAATAAATTTCAGCAAACTATACGAATGTTTCCTTACCAAGTTCCACTTACCAAAGGCGCTTCACTCCCCGGCAACGGCGCCAGAAAAGAGTCTTGATGACCCACAAGTATAGGGGATCAATCTAGTCCTTTCGATAAGTAAGAGTGTCGAACCCAATGAGGAGCAGAAGGATCTGACAAGTGGTTTTCAGCAAGGAAATATCCGCAAGCACTGAAATTATCGGTAACAAGTGATTGTGTGGTGAGATGATTCATAGCAAGCAACAAGTAACAAAAGTAGAAACGGTGCAGAAAAGTGGCCCAATCCCTTTTGTAGCAAGGGACAAGCCTGGACAAAGTCTTATAGGAGGAAAAACGCTCCCGAGGACACACAGGAATTTCTGTCATGCTAGTTTTCATCATGTTCATATGATTCGATTTCGTTACTTTGATAGTTTGATATGTGGGTGGACCGACGCTTGGGTACTTCCCTTACTTGGACAAGCATCCCACTTACGATTAACCCCTCTCACAAGCATCCGCAACTACGAAAGAAGAATTAAGACAAAGTCTAACCATAGCATTAAACTTGTGGATCCAAATCAGCCCCTTACGAAGCAAGGCATAAACTAGGGTTTAAGCTTCTGTCACTCTAGCAACCCATCATCTACTTACTACTTCCCAATGCCTTCCTATAGGCCGAAATAATGGTGAAGTGTTATATAGTCGGCGTTCACGTAACACCTCTAGAGGAAAAACAACATACAACACATCAAAATATCGAACGAATACCAAATTCACATGACTACTATTAGCATGACTTATCCCATGTCCTCAGGAACAAAAGTAACTACTCACAAAGCATAATCATATTCATGATCATAGAGGTAATGAGTAGCATCAAGGATCTGAACATAAACTCTTCCACCAAATAATCCAACTAGCAACCTTACAAGTACCAATCGGAGTCGGGAGACGGAGATTGCTTACAAGAGATGAACTAGGGTTTGGAGATGAGATGGTGCTGATGAAGATGTTGATGGTGACGAGTCCCCTTCGATGAGAGGAGTGTTGGTGATGACGATGGCGACGATTTCCTCCTCGTGGAGGGAAGTTTCCCCGGCAGGATCGTCCTGCCGGAGCTCTAGATTGGTTCTGCTCAAGTTCCGCCTCGTGGCGGCGGCGAATCCACGAAAAAGCTCCTCCTCGATTTTTTCTAGACGAAACCCTTAATATAGCAGAAGAGGGGGGCCAGTGGGCCAGCAGGCTGCCCACAAGCCCCCTAGGCGCAACCAGGGGGGTGGCCGCGCCTAGCAGGCTTGTGGCCACCTACTGGCGCCCCTCTAGTGCTTCTTCGGCCCAGTATTTTTTATAAATCCGGAAAAATCCTCGTTGATATTTACGGCATTTGGACTTGCGCAGAATAGGTATCTCAAACTTGCTTCACTTTCAGGCTAGAATCCGGCTGCCGGCATTCTCCCTCTTCATGTAAACCTTGCAAAGTAAGAGAGAAAAGGCATAAGTATTGTACCGTGATGTGAAATAACAACCCAAGAAGCGATAAATAGCAACATGAAAACATGATGCAAAATGGACGTATCAGCTAACGAAAAAGAAGAGGAAGATAGGATTAAGAGCCTTCCTTCACACACTACCCTTGCTACTATACAAGTTGTTGAGGATCTCAAAACTATTAGTACCCATCACATCCCTAGTCCCAATGGACCTATTAATGGTGATGCTAATACCTCAACTTTAGGACAAGAAGGTCCTTCGAACTTAGAGACTACCAAAAGAATGAGCTTAGATGACATCACCACCACCTTAATTAACAGTAGTAATCTTTATTTTTATAATTGTAGTCTTTCTGAAGTTATCACTTTTAGCAAAGAATGGATAAAGACCCCCACACTAGTACACTCAATATTGCCTTCACCGAGCATATTACCAACGCTCTTATCAAAGCTAGGGAGGAGAAGCTCAAGCTAGAGACTTCTATTCCTAGAAAACTAGAAGGTGGTTGGGACCCTATGGTCAAGATTAAATTGTGTAACTTCTCTTGCTTTGCTTTATGTGATGTTGGAGCTAGTGCCTCTGTTAAGCCCAAAAGAATGTATGATATGCTTGATTTGAAACATTTTGATCAATGTTCTTTTGGTGTTGGTTTTGTTGATTCTTCCATAAAAAACCTTTAGTGAGAATTGATGATGTTCTTATTGTTGTCAATGATAATTATGTTCCCATTGATTTTCTTATTATGGACATTGAGTGTGATCCCTCATGTCCAATTATTTTGGGACATCCTTTTCTCTGCACCATAGGTGCTATCATTGACATGAAAGAAGGGACCATTATATTCCAATTTCCCCTTAAAAAGGGAATGGAACACTTCCCTCGAAAGAAGATTGAGTTACCTTATGAGTCCGTTAGTCGGGCAAGTTATTCTTTTGGAGTTGATAATACTTGATGTTTTTTGCATCATGCCTAGCTCAAAGGCATAAAAGAAAGCGCTTGTTGTGAGCCAACCCAATTTGTTTTTACTTTACGTTTTAGTGGTGTTGATGCTTGTTACTACTGTAGCAACATCAAAGTATCTTTATTTTCAAGCTTTGTGCCAAGTTTTAGCCTCCAATTGCAAGAAAGTTCAAAAGTTGTGACATGCTGTTTAGAAACAGATTCTGTCACCTTGAAAAAATTCGCCAAAAATCACCCAATTATCTTTTTGATCTAAATTGTTTTGTCAGTATGCTCTATATAATTTTCTTTCTGGCGGCTATTCTGAGTTTTTTGATTTGAGTTGCAGAAGTGCCCCGAAACAATTATTTACTACGTGTTGGTTTGTTTTTCTCAGATTCTGCCCTCTTTTGTGTTTCCATTGTTTTGCAAATCTTAAGCTTGCCTTTTATTTGCAAAAACATTTTGGCAATCTTGAGAAACAGTAGATCTTCATGAAAATCTTTATTTCTAGTAGAGAATAAATTATTTTATTATGGGCACTAACCACTCTAATTAGCTTATGATGAGTTTCGTATGAAGGGAGTTTTAAAATATGCGATGGAGGATGATGAAAGAAGATCAATGAGTGTCAAGCTCTCAAGCTTGGGGATGCCCCCATGCTTCCCCAAGAAATATTGAAGGAGACTCAAGCGTATAAGCTTGGGGATGCCCTCGTGCATCCCCTTCTCCATCAACAATCATCAGTTCGTCCTTCTCCATGCTATATTTTTATCACTTCATATGTTATGTGCTATGCTTGGAGCGTCCCGCTCTTTACTTTTTAGTTTGTATTAGTTTTGCTTGCTGTTCATAAAATTTTGGAACCTAACCTTCTTTGTTTGGGAGAGAAACACGCTCCACTCCACCCTTGAACACAACATAGGTTTTCATGATTACCTTTTTGTGTGTTCTTTATCTTTTCATAGCTGCTGTCATGCTTAGCTCTTAGTTTTCATGCTTTATATTTTTAAGAGATTTTATTTAGGTTGATTTTGGAACTCCCTTGAGTTATCATGCTTATCTTGTTTACATAGTTGGCTTGTTGCACTGAGTTGTGTGTCTTGCATGAGTAGGTAATTGAGTTTGTTATTTAAGTATAATAGTAACTTGTAATAGTTTTGAGGTATTGATTTGAGTAATGTTTGGACTATTGGTGTCAAGAGCTTGAGGCTATTAGTGATAGGTGTCGTATTTTGGGAAATCCGTGTGTATTTTCAAAAACTAAAAAAATTAGTTGAGAACTCTAGCTACTAGATGGATCGCTAACCTCTCGAGGGGTTGGAATATATAGACTACCCTCACGTTACCATGGGTCGAGGATGCGCAAGGAAAACCAAACCCCCAAACACTCCTCCTCGAGGTGCTTGTCTCTTTGTGAATCTCCTGACTAGATAGAGAGTTATCGAGAATAAGTGCATGAGTTCTTCGGACTAATGCGAGTATTCGATTGTTGGCACTTCCACCATCCATATTTTGCTAGCCTCTTCGTTACCGTGCATTCCCCTTTCTCAGCTTGAGAGTTGGTGCAAACTTCGCCGGTGCATCCAAACCCTTGGCATGATACACTCTGTCATCATAAGCCTCATTATATCTTTCCTCAAAGCAGCCACCATACCTACCTATTAAGGCATTTCCATAGCCTTTATGAGATACATTGCCATGCAACATCCAGCATCTCATGACTTGATCTTCATGTCATACATGCTTTTGCTTGATCGAGGAGCCGCATGCTAGTTGTGCCTTGCCCTTATTATTGCTACATGACGTGCTAGTTTCATTGCATATGCTGCTACACTCGCAGAGGCATACATTTGCATACATCATGATAGTTTTCATTTGTCTTTATGTTGAGTACTTCTTATAAAGTGTGAAGATATTCTTTCTGTTCTTGTAAAACATAGAGTGTTGCCCTTAAGTGAGGAAAATATCACAAAGAGGACAAATTAAAAGATCCCAAAGAGGACAAATGAAAAGATCTCAAAGAGGACAAATGAGAGATAAATAGAAAGAGCCAAAGAGGCCAAAAAAAGAAAAAAAAAGAAATTAAAAGAGATAAGGGGGAAACACAACTATTCCTTTTGAAAGATCCACACTCGTACTCCATTGTTACATTTGTACTCCATAGAGATTATCATTCATGCATAACTATGTGGGAACCCTTACACTATAGAACTTGTCATGTATATTCCAATGATGAGCCTCCTCAAATGAGCTCTAGGTCTTCATGAGAAAGAAAGCTGGATGCTCCCCCACTAGTTCCATTGGAGAGCTTACCTTAGCTCATATGTTCATCCATTGCACGGCAATCCCTACTCCTCACATCATATTTATCATTTGGCTTTCTCTCGCCTATGGTTGTCCTCATTGATGTGAGCCTTTCACACCTTTTTTGTCTTCATTCCCCATCATTATTCTCTTTGCCATCCTAAGTGCGAACATATCTTGCTTGCGCTCATGCATTGCATGAGTGCTCAAATTCGAAAGGGAGAGGATCATTCTGATTTGTGCCTGACTAGTGGTCTGGGGATGAGTCAAAATAATAATCCGAAGGAGACTAAGTGTGAGGTTTAGTAGATTGAGTCCTCAATTTTTTTTTTTATCTCTGAACCCATCTGCCACTTCTTGCATGCAAACACCATTTGGAGACATTCGAGTCACGGACAGCGAGAGCTCTTGCACCTTTATGTTCTTACTTTGCTTAATTCAAAACTAGATATAGTCTCTTGCTAGTTATTGTCTTGACTTGAATTGCATATCTCACTTGCTTTACTTTGAAGTTCTTATATGTGTGTTAGCATGCCACCACATAAATTATTGTGTTATCATTTATCTACTCGAGGACGAGCAAAAATTAAGCTTGGGGATGTTGATACATCCCAAACGTATCTAAAATTTCTGCTTGTTCCATGATCTTTTGGGTGATATTGTTATATGTTTTGCTACACTTCTATATAATTTTACACATATCTGGACTAACGTACTAACTCAGTGCACCCAGTGGAAGTTTCTGTCTTCTGTTGTCTATTTTGCAGGGGATTTTACCCAATTTTCCGAAGCCCAAAAAAATCCAGAAAAATATATAAAACAATCAGCGGAACACAAGCTTTGGGATCACCGAAGGAGGGCCAAGGGCCTCCCAGGTGGCCTGATGGCGCGGCCAGGCCCTAGGCCACGCCAGGAGGTTGCCTGGGTGGGTCCCACCTCCTCCGGTTCCCTCCTTTGTCCTATATTTACTGTTCTGTGAAAAAACCCTCGCAGACTTTCTGGAATCACAAATTTTTCCATCGTTCCGCAGCCGCAACGCTTCCAAGATCGGGAGCGTCAGGAGACCTCTTCCCAGCACCGTGCTGGAGGGAGGATTGACCTCCTAGAGCTTCTCCACCACCATGGATGCTTCCCGGACGTGCCGTGAGTTGTCCTCCTTGGACCATGAGTCCATGACCAGTAGCTATGTGATGTCTTCTCTCCAATCTTCTGCTTCAATGGTTAATCCTTGTGAGCTTCCCACCATGATCAAGGCATCTATGTAATCCTCTTGCTTTTGCTATACTCGAT
Source organism: Hordeum vulgare subsp. vulgare (assembly GCF_904849725.1). Classification (NCBI taxonomy): domain Eukaryota; kingdom Viridiplantae; phylum Streptophyta; class Magnoliopsida; order Poales; family Poaceae; genus Hordeum; species Hordeum vulgare. The sequence goes on from NC_058524.1 coordinate 435,837,232, forward strand.
TTGTTGGGATCCGATGGATTATGAGATTATGTTTAGATTGTTATGAGTTATATATTTGATTATCCTTTTATATTATGTTCCTTACTGATTCTTGCATGTTCTCCGTTGCTTTTCATTGTTTTGGCCAAGTAGTATATCGTAACTCCAAGAGGGAGCGTTATGCATGATTGTGGGTTCGGGCCCCTCGATGTCTAGCTTGAGTGACAAAAACATGAGACTAGGGGATGTGCTTGTTACCACCAGGGAGAAAACAACGGTGCTTGCAACCACGGTTGCAAGGATTGTTTGCCTTACACATAGTTCATTAATGCCGGAGAGATGTTTTGAATAGATATCTCAAGGTGGATGATTAGTAAGTAGATGCTGATGAATAAACGGTCTACTTGTCTTGGCATACTGTCCATTACTATTGAACCTCTAACTATCAAGGACCATAATTTGCATTGCGGCGGATCATAATTCTGTCAATTGCCCAACTGTGATTTGTTTACCCTAGCATACTTGTTTATCGTATTTTGGGAGAGAGACATCACTAGTGAACATCATGTGACTCCGGTCCATATCACCATCATTGTTTACACCTCCATCATTTACCGCTTTTCATTTACTTTTCCGTTGGAATCACTATTACCTTCCCGCTTGTGTGTTTGATGCTTTGCAAACTACAAGGCCGGAGAGATTGATAACCTCTTTGTACTCGTTGGGAGAAAAGTTATTTGTTGTGTGTGCAGGTCCACGTCTTCTACTAGCGCCAGGGTGGAAGACACCTACTTGTTGAGCCTAGGAGTCCTCCTGGTTCGATAAACCCTACAGTCTCCGTGTGAGGGAAATTTGCTGCTGACTACATCTCCACCTTCCACTTGGGGTATACAACGAGGGACGAGAAGTAGATACATCATATCTTCATCAGTTAGCATGTTACCACAGAAACTATTTGTGTTACCATTTACCTACTCGAGGACGAGCAGGAGTTAAAATTGGGGATGTTGATACGTTCCAAACGTATCTATAATTTATGTTTGTTCGATGCTCTTTTGGGTGACATTGTTATATGTTTTGCTACACTTCCATACCTTTTTACACATATTTGGACTAACCTACTAACTCAGTGCACCCAGTGCCAGTTTCTCTCTGTTGATGTCTTTTTTGCAGGGAATTTTACCACAATTTATAGAGCCCCAAAAATCCCAAGAAAAATATATAAAAATCAGTGTGACGGAAGCTTCACGAGGCACTAAGATGGGCCAGAGGGGAGCCAAGGCCTGCCCAGGTGGCCTCCCTGCACGGCCCACCTCCTGGCAGCGCCACCAGGTCGCCTGGGTGGGGCCCACCCCCTCTGTTGCCCTCCTTCGGCCTATATTTACCTCTTCGATAGAAAACCCTATAAATATATCTAGAATCATGAATTTCTCCATCGTTCCGCCGCCGCAGCGCTTTCAAGATCGGGAACGTTAGAAGACCTCTTTCCGGCACCCTGCTAGAGGGAGGATTGACCTCCGGGAGCTTCTCCACCACCATGGACGTTTAGCGGACGTGCGGTGAGTAGTCCTCCTTGGACCATGAGTCCATGACCAGTAGCTATGTGATGTATTCTCTCCAATCTTGTGCTTCAATGCTGTAATTTGTTTACCCAACATAGTTGTTTATCGTCTTTTGGGAGAGAGACATTATTAGTGAATGATGTCTACTACGCAACCTTCTCCTTGTAGACGTTGTTGGGCCTCCAAGCATAGAGGTTTGTAGGACAGTAGCAATTTTCCCTCAAGTGGTTGACCTAAGGTTTATCAATCCGCGGGAGGCGTAGGATGAAGATGGTCTCTCTCAAGCAACCCTGCAACCAAATAACAAAGAGACTCTTGTGTCCCCAACACACCTAATACAATGGTAAGTTGTATAGGTGCACTAGTTCGGCGAAGAGATGGTGATAAAAGTGCAATATGGATGGTAGATAAAGGTTTTTTTAATCTGAAATTACAAAAACAGCAAGGTAACTAGTAACAAAAGTGAGCACGAACGGTATTGCAATGCGTGGAAACAAGGCCTAGGGTTCATACTTTCACTAGTGAAGTTATCTCAACAATGATAACATAATTGGATCATATAACTAGACCTCAACATGTCACAAAGAGTCACTCCAAAGTCACTAACAGCGGGGAACAAACAAAGAGATTATTGTCGGGTACGAAACAAACACAAAGTTATTCTTTTTGATCGATCTATTCAAGAGTTGGTACTAGAATAACACCTTAAGATACATATCAACCAAGACCCTAATGTCACCTAGATACTCCATTGTCACCTCAAGTATCCGTGGACATGATTATTCGATATGCATCACATAATCTCAGAATCATCTATTCAACCAACACATAGAACTTCAAAGAGTGCCCCAAAGTTTCTACCAGAAAGTCAAAACGTGTGCCAACCCCTGTGCATAGGTTCCCAATGTCACGAACCCGCAAGTTGATCACCAAAACATACATCAAGTACTCACATGAGTACAATGTGTACCAACCCATATGCATAGGTTCCCAATGTCACAAACCCGCAAGTTGATCACATCAGATAGACACGTGCAAGACATACATCAAGTGTTCTCAAAGACTCAATCCGATAAGATAACTCCAAAGGGGAAACTCAATTCATTACATCAGGGAGAGGGGGAAGAACATCATAAGATCCAACTATAGTAGTGTGACGCCCTCGGTTTAATCGTACGCTAATCATACACGCAAATGCGTATGTTTAAAACCCAACGACTCACGGCAAGATATCACAACACAACTCTAGACACAAATAAAATAACATCAGCTTCATATTACAAGCCAGGGGCCTCGAGGGCTAGAATACGGAAGCTCGATAAACACACGAGTCAACGGAAGCAACAAATATCTGAGTACAGACATAAAACATGGGGTGCCTTAGAAAAGGCTAGCACAAAAGATACAACGATCGAACGAGGCGAGGCCTCCTGCCTGGGAACCTCCTAACTACTCCTGATCATCAGCGGCCTCCACGTAGTAGTAGGCACCGTCGGGGTAGCAGTCGTCGGCGGCGTGGACCTCCATCTCCTGGGCTCCATCATCTGGTCGCAGCAAACGGATCAAGGGGACAAGGGGGGAGAAAAGCAGCGGTGAGTACTCATCGAAAGTACTCGCAAGTCTTACATCAGAACTATTCTAATTATGCATCAGTAGCAAAGAAGGGGTTTATATGTGGACTGACTGCAGCAATGCGAGAATAGAGAGAGAAGGACTAGTCCGATCGAAGACTAACATCTTCAGGGTCTTGCAGCAATGGACGAGAGTAGAACAGGGGTAACACAATAATAGTCACATTGTTGCAGCAATATTAAAGTGAGGTCACGCCTAAAGATCCTCCCTCGACTCCCTGCGAGGAAGCAATCCCAAGGCAAACTAATTCCAGTTAAGTAACGATTGTAGTTGTATAAGATCGGGGCAGAACTCCAAGTCGTCCTGTAACAGTGGACACGGCTATCCGAATAGTTAATTTTCATCCCTGCAGGGGTGCACCACATGTCCCGTCACGCTCGATAACACTCTGGCCGGACATACTTTTCTGGGTCTTGCCCGGCCTCGGAATATCGACACGTCGCAGCCCCACCTAAGACTAATCAGAGAGGTCAGCCCGCCGGTCTAAATCCTAAGCGCAAAGGGTTCATGGGCCCAGTTCCCCTCCGCGCTCCTACACGATGCGAGGGCGGCCGACGTCAGTCCTAGCATCCCTTAATCACAAGCGCAATGCATCTCGGGACCACTCGGGCGCGTGCCACTAAGATTGCTGACATCTAAAAAGCTTCGGCTAATACCGCGACGCCGAGTATCCATAATTCTTCCCGCATAGCCGGTTAGTGCCAAAAGGTCTCCGACCAACCGAGATCAAATACCCAAATCCATTAACATTTTAATTAGACCAACAACACAGTCTCACGGGAATCTACCCGTCTTACAACTAATCACCAAAGATCCCAGTAACATGGTCGAGTAACTGTGTGGTTGTAACATCGGGGGGGAATCCGAGGTATCACCCTCGTTGGATTCTGAACGATGTACCCGTCAAGGTGGGCTTAGAGGAATCACCCTCGGGGGTCCCACACTTGAGGGGTTGCGCGACAGAGGCCTCATCGGGAATGGTGAAAAGAGGAATCACCCTCGATAACCACGACCGACTAGCTATACTACAGAGATATCATCAGGAGTACTTAGCGAGGTGTCACCCTCGGTACCCGATAGTATATCTGTAGCCTCGTACAACGAAGGGGGTGTATGTGCTGTGTCGGGTCTGGCTCGTCGATCAGGGATCGAGGTTTGAGAACAAGCGGGGCAACTGAACTACGGGGTCAGAGGGAATGACTGCTCCACCTATACTAAGCATATTTAAAGTACAAGAGTGAAAGTAGCAGTTCATCAAAATTAGGCTATGCATCAGATATAGGAGCTAACTACAATAGTAGCAAAATACTAATGCAAGAAGTAGGAAGAAAGAAATAGGCGATATAGGAAATATCAAGGGGGTTTGCTTGCCTTGCTGCTCTGCGACAAAGGACTGATCGGCAGGGTCGTAGATGTACCCGGCAGCAGCGTCAGTCTCGGGGTCTACTGGTAAGAAGAGGGGGAAGAAACAATAAATAATAGCAATGGTTCAACACAAAGCATGACATGGCAAAATGCACTCTAGACATGACCTAACGCAGCAACATCCGTCATAGACGGGTCGGAAGAATATCTGACGATATATTCCGGGTCTCGGGATACTATCGGTCATACTGGAAATGATGGAAATGTTCCATGTTTTCCATGCTAGGGACGCGTGACAGACGAATGGACCGTGTATCCGGGTTCGTCTCGTTCTGCTGATCAACTTTCATGTTGAAAATATTTTGATCTGACTTACGGATTATTTAATATTAATTTTTAAAGTTTTATTCAATAATTAGGAATTAAAAACAGATTTAAATAATTTAATAAAAATCTATTATGACACCAGCATGATGTCATGCTCACATCAACATTTGACTCGTCAACTGACGAGCGGATCCCGAACATGATAGGCACAAGTTTTAATTAAGATTAAATATTAATTAATCAGATTAATTTAGTGGGGGACCCACGTGACATACTCTAACTATTCTAATTATCCAATTAACTAATTAACTGATATATCTATTTATTTATTTAATAAAAACATTATTTTTATTTTTATATTTTAATTTCGCTTTTCTTTAAAAGGGATGTGGGACCTCCGTGTCATAGACAGCGGGGTGCGTTGGCCCCACCGGTAAGTGGCTTTAGGCCAAATACTCGGTTTTATTCACACATACATAATCATGCAAATATCGTATTCCTCCAAACACCTATAGACGCAAATACATACATCGCATCTCATACATACATACATACATACATACATACATACGCAACTAATACACCTTTTTTTTAACTCTCATCTCTCACAACTCTCTTTGTTAACAGACAATAGAGAACACAACAGAGTGTCTGTGTTAACTTTCTCAACACAGAAGAGAGCCAACTTCATCTCCTCCTTCTAGAGTCTAACGTCGACGGATCGGAGCCCCGTTTACCGGAACGGAACCGGGACGGCGAGGAGAACAAGATGGTGGGAGGAGCCCGAGGAGGGGCTCACCGACGTTGATGAGACGGCCCAGTGAAGCCGGAGTTCGTGGGAAGGGGCGGAGGAGACGGAGAGAAGGAAGACGATGCGGTGCCGGTGGTGGCGCGGTGGTGGTGATGCCGGTCACCGGAGAGGCGGGTCGCCGGAGAAAACCCCCCGAAGGTCGGGGTCGGCCGGATGGCCGGCGTGGTGAGGAGAAGGGGGGGGGGTCTCCCTGCCCGGTCCCTCCTGGACCGAGCGGGAGGAAGGGGGTGGGCAGTCCGGTCGCGGTGGAGATGCAGGGGAGGGCCGGTGTATGGGGGAATCGGGATGGCTCGGTTGGCCGGCGGGTTCCTGCGCGCGGGGTGGGGAGGGAGGTCGACGGGTGTGGATGCCGATCTGGGAGGCTGTGGGGCGGTTTGGTGCGTGGGTCTCGGGGGTAGCAGGGGGGGGGGCTCGGTCCCGGTGGGGGAGAGACCGAGAGAAGAGGAGGGATCGATGGGGGGAATGGGTGCGGGGCTCTCTCGTGGGGGGAGACCGAGAGGTTAGGTGGGGGATCGGGCTAGGATAGGTGACCGAGAAGGAGAGATCGGTCTCTCGGTGGGTGGGGGTACCGAGGGGTGAGGGGGGGGGGGTTTCGTGCGGGGGGTTGGTGGGCACTGGGTGGGGTGGCGGCGGCTGCCAGGGGAGCGAGGGGGAACGCAGGGGGGGCTTGCGCTATGGTTCGGCGAGAGTGGCCTGGCCGGCTGGGCCTCTAGGCCCAGTTGGGCCAGGGGGTGGGGGGGTTTCTTTTTCCCTTTTTCTTTTTTTTGTTTTGTTTTTGTTTTTCTATTATTTCTAATTCTCTTTTTAGTACCTAATTTTATTTACTATCTATTATAATTTATTTTATATACTTTTACTTCTTTCTTTTATTTATTTCTTTTACATTTACTATATTTCTCTTTACTTATTTTGTTTAAGGCTCCACCTCTAAATATATTGGGCTTATCAAATATTCCAAAAGTTCTCGATTCATTTTTATACTTCGCTAGGGAATTCTTGTAACTCCCGTGACATTTGCATTTCATCAACTGAATTCTTTCCTCGTTTTACTTCATCTTAAAGCATCGAATTTTGATTCGGTTTCAACCAACACAAGATCGTTGATATCATTAACGATGACGTGGCATCATTAACACGGGATCACTGTCGCTTAATTACAATCATTACTGTAGCAAAAGTCGAGGATGTCATAATTCTCCCCTACTAACAAGAATTTTCGTCCCGAGAATTAAGAGGTAGAGGGAATGAACCCGGCGTATTCATCACGAAGATGATCCTCGCGTTCCCAAGTGGCTTCATCTTCAGAGTGATTTGACCACTGCACTTTAAGGAACTTGGTGACTTTGCGACAAGTCTTACGTTCACCTTGGTCGAGAATGCGGACCGGATGCTCTTTATAAGAGAGGTCTTGTTGCAGCTCAAGCATACCATGATCCACTGCTCGAATAGGGTCCTTGAAGCAGCGACGGAGCTGAGAAACATGGAAGACATCGTGAACCTGAGAAAGGTTCGCCGGTAGTTCCAATTGATAAGCCACTCTCCCATGCCTTTCGAGAACAGTGAAAGGACCAATATAGCAAGGAGCTAACTTGCGCTTGATCCCGAAACGGTGTGCACCTCTCATGGGTGTGACACGAAGATAAGCCTTTTCGCGAGGTTGATAGACCATATCTTGATGATGACGGTCATACTGACTCTTCTGACGAGACTGCGCAGCCTTCAGATTCTCATGAATAATGCGGACTTGATCTTCGGCGTGTTGAATAATATCCGAATCGAAGAGTGATCGTTCCCCTGTTTCTGACCAATTCAGAGGAGTTCGACACCTTCGTCCATACAATACTTCGAAAGGGGCCATCTTTAGACTAGCTTGATAGCTATTGTTGTAAGAGAACTTGGCATACGGGAGAGATTCCTCCCATTTCTTACTGAAAGAAATGACACAAGCACGAAGCATGTCCTCGAGAATTTGGTTGACTCTTTCAACTTGTCCGTGGGATTGAGGATGAAATGCAGTGCTGAAGGACAGATGAGTCCCCATAGCCTTCTGAAAACTTTCCCAAAATTTTGAAGTGAACAAGCTGCCACGGTCCGAACTGATTACCAATGGAATACCGTGAACTGAAACAACTCTTGACATATAAAGATCTGCCAGCTGACTAGCATTAATTGTTTCTTTGATGGCCAGGAAATGTGCAACTTTGGACAGTCGATCAACGACGACAAGAATAGCATCATTACCTTTCGGAGATCTGGGAAAACCAGTGACAAAGTCCATTTCAACATGGTCCCATTTCCACTCAGGAATAGAGATAGGTTGTAGAGTTCCAGCAGGCTTTTGGTGTTCTGCTTTGATACGCCAGCATATATCACATTCTGCCACATAGCATGCAATGTCTTGTTTCATATTGGGCCACCGGAATCTTTGCCGGATGTCTTGGTACATCTTGGTACTACCCGGGTGAATTGACAATGGTGTGTCATGAGCTTCTTCCATCACCTTCCCAGTCATCCTGAGATTTTCCTTCTTATTTGGGACGAATAGGCGACCCTTGAAATACAAGGCACCATCTTCATCAACAGTAAAAAAGGAGGGTTTACCCTTCGCAATATAGCTCTTAATCCTGTCGACATCATCGTCAAAGCCTTGCAGATTCTTTATGGAGCTCACAAGATCGGGTTAAACCACTAGGTTACTGAGGGAACCCTGATTAACAACACGAAGGTTCATCTTTTGACAATCTTCAGGAGGGGGAACAAGGTAACCCTGAGGAACAATATGGAGGTTCAGCTTACGGAATTCCTCTAGCAGACGATCGTGAACCTTATGAACCTGGAGGTGGTTGCAGTATGACTTGCGACTCAAGGCATCAGCCATTACGTTAGCCTTGCCAGGGGTATATGATATACTACAGTCAAAATCTGCTATACGCTCCATCCATCTTTGCTGATGCAGGTTCAGCTCCGGTTGAGTGAACAAGTTCTTCAGACATTGATGGTCGGTGTAGATTTCATAGCGATTACCGACAAGGTATTGTCGCCATTTCTTCAATGCATGAATGACTGCGGCAAGCTCGAGATCATGAACTGGGTAGTTCTCTTCATGAGCACGTAGTTGACGTGAAGCATAAGCGATCACCTTGCGATCCTGCATCAGGACACAACCTATTCCTTGATGAGAAGCTTCACAGTATATGACGAAATCCCTTTTCGTATCCGGAGGAGCAAGTACTGGAGCGAACATCAATTTGTCCTTGAGCGCCTGGAAACTTTCGTGTAATTTATCAGTCCACTCATACTTAACACCCTTGTGGAGCAGGTTGGTGAAGGGCTTCGCAATCTTGGAGAAGTTCTCGACGAATCAACGGCAATAGCTGGCGAGTCCGAGAAAACTTCTGACTTGCTTGACATTCTTCGGGGGAGTCCAGTCAAGAATAGCTTGAATTCGTTCGGGGTTGACTGCGATACCATCCTTGGAAATCACATGACCAAGGTAAGTCACTTCGTCTAGCCAGAATTCACATTTGGAATACTTCGCATAAAGTTTATACTCACGAAGCATATCCAATACAAGACGAAGATGTTCAGCATGCTCTTCTTTGTTCTTCGAAAATACCAGAATTACATCCAGATATACCACGACAAATTTGTCGAGGTAGTCCATGAATATATAATTCATCAATCGAGAGAAGGTTGCCGGTGCATTGGTTAAGCCGAAGGACATGACGGTGTACTCGTATGATCCATAACGAGTAACAAAGGCGGTCTTTGGAATATCCTCCTTGCGAAAACGGATCTGGTGGTATCCCAATCTCAAGTCGAGCTTAGAGAAGACGGTGGAACCAGCAAGTTGATCATATAAATCATTTATCCGAGGGAGAGGATATTTGTTTTGAATAGTGGCCTGGTTGATAGGACGATAGTCTTGAACCAATCGATTTGTCCCATCCTTCTTCTTAACAAAGAGAGAAGGTGCTCCCCAAGCAGAGGAACTCGGATGGAGGAAACCCAGACGGAGCGAGTTGTCAATTTCTTGCTTAAGTTCAAGGAGTTCATGTGGTGGCATTTTATAAGGACGCTTGGCAATAGGAGTGGTACCAGGTACCAAGTCAATGACAAACTCGACAGCTCGAGCAGGGGGAATCCTCGAAAGTTCTTCTGGAAATACATATTGGAATTCTCGGACCACTGGAATGTTTTCAATCCCTTCAAGAGGCGACGCATTTAATGCATTCAAGGCATACAGCCGTGCCTCAGCATTACGGACGAGATGAGCATGGTAGCTTATTAATTCATCTGAAGGGTGTAGGAGGTGGACGGTCTTGGTGGCACAAATGACCGATGCCGTATGAGCTTTCAACCAGTCCATCCCCAGTATGAGATCAATGTTGGAAGAACTTAATAACATGGGAGAGGCAAAGAATTCCAATCCTTCAATTTCAATGGGGACATTGGATCAGACTATGGAGGGTCGGCATTGGCCCGAGGGGGTGTTTACCACTATTGGGACGTTCATCTCTTCGTACTTAATGCCATGCATGAATGCAAAACTTTCCGACATAAAGGAATGCGATGCTCCTGTATCAAACAATACAGAAGCAGGTACTGAGTTAACGAGAAGTGTACCCATCACGGTAGCAGGCTGGTCTTGAGCTTGACCCATATCAATGTTGTTGGCCTGACCACGAACATAAGCAGGCTTAGCGTTGAAGTTGCGGTTCTGGTTGTTGCCACTGTCAGTTGCGGGAAGTGTGAGCTGATTCGGATTCTGCCTGCAGTCTCTAGCACGGTGACCTGGACGACCACACTTGAAGCACAGCCCATCCTCAGGACGGGAAGGAGGAACTCAAGGCGGTGGAGCTGGAAGCCTCGGCTGTCTAGGTGGTGGAGGAGGCAGGCGAGGTGCAGCATAGGACGGCCTCGGAACAGGAGCAGGTGCATGGTACATGTTGTTGGGAATCCAGATCTTCCGCTTCTGTGTAGATGAGCCCGAAGATGAGCCCATGTCACGGTTGCGCTTGCTTCTATCTTTGTATTCCTGCAGACCAGTCTCAACCTGAATAGCCTTGTTCACTAGGGTGGTGAAATCAACATAGTCCTAAACGAGGAGTGTCAGCTTGATATCAGGGTGGAGGCCTTCACGGAACTTCTCCTGCCTGCGTGCATCAGTTGCAATGTCTTCTTCAGCATAGCGAGAGAAGTCCAGAAATTCCCGCTGATAAGCATCTACAGTCTTGTTGCCCTAGACCAAGTTGCGGAACTCACGCTTCTTCCGGTCCATGATTCCCTGAGGAATGTAACGAGCACGGAAAGCAGCCTTGAACTGTGCCCAAGTGATGATAGTTCCATCGGGCTGAGAGCGCCTGTGGCTATCCCACCATTGAGCAGCGGGACCCTTCAGAAAGTAGGCGGCAAAGTTGGCATAGCTCGCCAGGGGCACATTGGCAGACTCAAGCTCGTAAGAAATGTCACGGAGCCAGTCAACAGCATCAAGAAGCTGAGTTGAGCTACGGTAGATCGCAGGGTTGAGGCGGCAGAAGTCTTGCAGTGTCACGCCTTCCGGTTGGTTCATGTTCGGCCTTTGGAACTCATCCATGAGCCCTTGCATAAACTGGCGGTTCAACTCAAACTGTTGGATCATCCCCGCCATATACTCAGGAGGCGGGGGTGGTGCATCGTTGACAGGGGCACGCGGGCGGCCAGCTGGTCTAACCATCCTGTTAAATATTTAACAAGGGTAGTTTAGCTTAAAGTAATTGCAAAGGCATCGCACGCATTCATGAAGTAATCAAGCATGATGAAAGGGGAAATGCGATAGATACTCCATAGTAGTTGAGTTCGACATACAGACCCATACATAAGTTCGATTACAGACTAACGATTACAAATTCGAAATTGGGCGATAGCCCGGACGCATTAGACGATACCCTCGACTCACTAGGCGGCGCGCAGGCACGCGGTGGAAGAGTACCACAACGAGATGCAGCGATAAGGCTACATCAACGTCGGAGAGGACGATCAAATCCTGGTAGCTGGCGGTGATAGAAGCTAGGGACAGGACCCTGTGTCCCGTTGTGACTGTGGTGAGGGCACCGCATCCAGTCGAGGATCTGAGGTCCAAGTGCAGGGGTTCTACCCCCAACATCAGTCCACTCGAGAGTTGATGGTAGCTCTGTCCTGCTCGGCTCGCGGATGCGCATAGGGGGAACCCTCGGGCAGTGTGATGGCTGCAGCTCTGTCAATGGGTCGTAAAGACGAGCGCGCGCAGCATACAGCTCCACAGTCAGAGCTCGGAAAGCACGATCCAGTGCCTCAGTGTACTGCACCAGAAACCGCGCGTCATAGCGACACGTCACGTAGGGGGCGCAGACAGCGATGTAGGAACGGTCGCTGCGCTCCCGAACGTCAGAAGCGTAGGCAGTGAGATCAGACCCAGTCTCATCCCCAGTAGGAGCATGCGGGATGTATCTGAAAGGGCTCTCCTCCAGGTGAGGGTACGCTCCACAGAGACGGGTGATGGCGATGTAGGCCACATCATGGACGGCCATCTCGACCGACACTCCAATACCACAGAAGACGTGGCGCTCGAGGGTCTCGCCGCCCCTCTGGTCGAAGATGCGAACCTCAGCCTGGTACTGGTACTGGTTGTACTCGCGGAAATCCTCGAACACAGTGTACTCGGGATACCAGTGATATCCCAGGCTGGTCAATAGGTCGACCAAAATGGCCGGGAACCCAGTCGTCTCAGTGGCCTGTGTCAGGCGCACATGCTGTCTTGCGGGACGCATCTGAAAATAAGATTGACGGATGTCAAATGGCAGTGTGTGTAACATATATTCAGGAGAAAGAGTAGATAGTCCAGTGCTCCGGGTCGATGTGATTACGAGAACCTAATGTTAGAGTTAGTAAAATCTTTGAACCGAAAGAGAAGAGAAAGTAGAGCCCAGAGTATAGGAAAGGAGTAAAAGATACTAATACCACCCAATTGAGATGTGGGCCCGTAAGCCACAACATCAGTGTTAGTAAAGTTTTTCAAACACTAGACTCATCTTCGACCAAGGAGTTGGAAAGGGGGCTACCTATAGGCAGTTGGCTCTGATACCAACTTGTGACGCCCTCGGTTTAATCGTACGCTAATCATACACGCAAATGCGTACGATCAAAACCCAAGGACTCACGGGAAGATATCACAACACAACTCTAGACATAAATAAAATAACATCAACTTCATATTACAAGCCAGGGGCCTCGAGGGCTAGAATACGGAAGCTCGATAAACACACGAGTCAGCGGAAGCAACAAATATCTGAGTACAGACATAAAACTTGGGGTGCCTTAGAGAAGGCTAGCACAAAAGATACAACGATCGAACGAGGCGAGGACTCCTGCCTGGGAACCTCCTAACTACTCCTGATCATCAGCGGCCTCCACGTAGTAGTAGGCACCGTCGGGGTAGCAGTCCTCGTCGGCGGGGACCTCCATCTCCTGGGCTCCATCATCTGGTCGCAGCAAATAGATCAAGGGGACAAGGGGGGAGCAAAGCAGCGGTGAGTACTCATCCAAAGTACTTGCAAGTCTTACATCAGAACTATTCTAATTATGCATCAGTATCAAAGAAGGGGTTTATATGTGGACTGACTGCAACAATGCGAGAATAGAGAGAGAAGGACTAGTCCTATCGAAGACTAGTATCTTCAGGGTCTTGCAGCAATAGACGAGAGTAGAACAGGGGTAACACAATAATAGTCATATTGTTGCAGCAATATTAAAGTGAGGTCACGCCTAAAGATCCTCCCTCGAATCCCTGCGAGGAAGCAATCCCGAGGCAAACTAATTCCAATTAAGTAACAATTGTAGTTGTATAAGATCGGGGCACAACTCCAAGTCGTCCTGTAACCGTGGACACGGCTATCCGAATAGTTAATTTTCATCCGTGGAGGGGTGCACCACATGTCCCGTCACGCTCGATAACACTCTGGCCGAACATACTTTTCTGGGTCCTGCCCGGCCTCGGAATATCGAGACGTCGCAGCCCCACCTAAGACTAATCAGAGAGGTCAGCCCGCCGGTCTAAATCCTAAGCGCAAAGGGTTCATGGGCCCAGTTCCCCTCCGCGCTCCTGCATGATGCGAGGGCGGCCGACGTCAGTCCTAGCATCCCTTAATCACAAGCGCAATGCATCTCGGGACCACTCGGGTGCGCGCCACTACGATTGCTGACATCTGAAAACCTTCAGCTGATACCGCGACGCCGAGTACCCATAATTCTTCCCACGTAGCCGGTTAATGCGAAAAGGTCTCCGACCAACCCAGATCAAATACCCAAATCCTTTAACATTTTAATTAGGCCAACATCACAGTCTCACGGGAATCCACCCGTCTGACAACTAATCACCAAAGATCCCAGTAACATGGTCGAGTAACTGTGTGGTTGTAACATCGGGGGGGGGGGGGAATCCGAGGTATCACCCTCGTTGGATTCCGAACGATTTACCCGTCAAGGTGGGCTTGGAGGAATCACCCTCGGGGGTCCCACACTTGAGGGGTTGCACGACAGAGGCGTCATCGGGAATGGTGAAAAGAGGAATCACCCTTGATAACCACGACCGACTAGCTATACTACAGAGATATCATCAGGAGTACTTAGCAAGGTGTCACCCTCGGTACCCGATAGTATATCTGTAGCGTCGTACAACGAAGGGGGTGTATGTGCTGTGTTGGGTCTGGCTCGTCGATCAGGGATCGAGATTTGAGAACAAGCGGGGCAACTGAACTACGGGGTCATAGGGAATAACTGCTCCACCTATACTAAGCATATTTAAAGTACATGACTGAAAGTAGTTGTTCATCAAAATTTGGCTATGCATCAGATATAGGAGCTAACTACAACAGTAGCAAAATACCAATGCAAGCAGTAGGAAGAAAGACATAGGCGATATAGGAATGATCAAGGGGATTTGCTTGCCTTGCTGCTCGGCGGCAAATGACTGATAGGCAGGGTCGTAGATGTACCCGGCAGCAGCGTCAGTCTCGGGGTCTACCGGTAAGAAGAGGGGGAAGAAACAATAAATAATACCAATGGTGCAACACAAAGCACGACATGGCAAAATGCAGGCTAGACATGAGCTAACGCAGCAACATCCGTCATAGACGGGTCGGAAGAATATCTAACGATATTTTCTGGGTCTCGGGCTACTACCGGTCATACTGGAAACGATTGAAATGTTCCATGTTTGCTATGCTAGGGACGCGTGACACACGAATGGACCGTGTATCCAGGTTCGTCTCGTTTTGTTGATCAACTTTCATGTTGAAAATATTTTGATCTGACTTACGGATTATTTAATATTAACTTTTAAAGTTTTATTCAATAATTAGGAATTAAAAACAGATTTAAATAATTTAATAAAAAGCTATTATGACATCAGCATGATGTCATGCTGACATCAACATTTGACTGGTCAACTCACCAGCGGGTCCCGAATGTCATAGGCACAAGTTTTAATTAAGATTAAATATTAATTAATCAGAGTAATTTAGTGGGGGACCCACGTGACATACTATAACTATTCTAATTGTCCAATTAACTAATTAACTGATATATCTATTTATTTATTTAATAGAACTTTATTTTTATTTTTATATTTTAATTTCACTTTTCTTTAAAAGGGATGTGGGACCTCCCTGTCATAGATAGCGGGGTGTGTTGGCCCCATCGGTAAGTGCCTTTAGGCCAAATACTCGGTTTTATTCACAGATACATAATCATGCAAATATCGTATTCCTCCAAACACCTATATATGCAAATACATACATCGCATCTCATACATACATACATACGCAACTAATACACCTTTTTTTTAACTCTCATCTCTCACAACTCTGTTTGTTAACAGACAATAGAGAACACAACACAGAGTCTTTGGTAACTTGCTCAACATAGAAGAGAGGCAACTTCATCTCCACCTACTGGAGTCAAACGTCGACGGATCGGAGCCCCGTTTGCCGGAACGGAACCGGGACAGCGAGGAGAACAAGATGGTGGGAGGAGCCCGAGGAGGGGCTCGCCGACGTTGATGAGACGACCCGGTGAAGCCGGAGTTCGCGGGAAGGGGCGGAGGATATGGAGAGGAGGAAGACGATGCGGTGCCGGTGGTGGCGCGGTGGTGGTGATGCCGGTCACCGGAGAGGCGGGTCGCCGGAGAAAACCTCCCGAAGGTCGGGGCCGGCCGCATGGCCGGCGTGGTGAGGAGAAGGGGATCTCCCTGCTCGGTCCCTCCTGGACCGAGCGGGAGGAAGGGGGTGGGCTGGCCGGTCGTGGTGGAGATGCAGGGGAGGGCCGGTCTACAGGGGAACAGGGAGGGCTCGGTCGACCGGCGGGTTCCTGTGCGCGCGGTGAGGAGGGAGGTCGACGGGTGTGGCTGCCGATCTGGGAGGCTGTGGGGCGGTTCGGTGCATGCGTCTCGGGGGTAGCAGGGGGGCTCGGTCCCAGTGGGGGAGAGACCGAGAGAAGAGGAGGGATCGTTGGGGGAATGGGTGCGGGGCTCTCTCGTGGGGGGGGGGGAGACCGAGAGGTTAGGTGGGGGATCGGGCTGGGATACTATCTCTTATAATTTATTTTAATTCTAATTCTCTTTTTAGTACCTAATTTTATTTACTATCTCTTATAATTTATTTTATATACTTTTACTTCTTTCTTTTATTTATTTCTTTTACATTTACTATATTTCTCTTTACTTATTTTGTTTAAGGCTCCACCTCTAAATATATTGGGCTTATCAAATATTCCAAAAGTTCTCGATTCATTTTTTACTTCGCTAGGGAATTCTTATAACTCCCCTGACATTCGCATTTCATCAACTGAATTCTTTCCTCGTTTGACTTCATCTTAAAGCATCGAATTTTGATTCGGTTTCAACCAACACAAGATCGTTGATATCATTAACGATGACATGGCATCATTAATGCGGGATCACTGTCGCTCAATTACAATCATTACTGTAGCAAAATTCAAGGATGTGAGAAGTAGCAAAGCCCATGGTACATCGAGATCAAGACATCTCAAGAACACGAGAGAGAGAGATCAAACACATAGCTACTGGTACATACCCTCAGCCCCGAGGGAGAACTACTCCCTCCTCGTCATGGAGATCGCGGGGATGATGAAGATGGCCACTCGAGATGGATTCCCCCTCCGGCAGGGTGCGGAACGGGCTCCAGATTGGTTTTTGGTGGCTATAGAGTCTTCCGGTGGCGGAACTCCTGATCTAGGTTTCTTTGTGGAGGTTTCTGAATTTATAGGAATTTATGGCGGTGGAATTACGTCGGTTGGGCCCACGAGGAGGTCACAAGCCTGGTCGCCACCACCTAGGGGGGTGGTGGCGGCGTCAGGGCTTGTGACTCCCTCGTGGCTCTTCTGGCCTTCTTTCAAAGCTTCGGGGGTCTCTTTTGGTCCAAAAATAATAATCGTAAAGTTTCATTCCATTTGGACTCCGTCTGAAAATGGGCCAGAAACACGGAAAAAACAAAAACTGGCACTTGGCACTGAGTTAATAGGTTAGTCCCAAAAAATATATAAAATAGCATATTCATTCATATAAAACATCAAAAGTTGACAAGATAATAGCATGGAACCATCATAAATTATAGATACGTTAGAGACGTATCAAGCATCCCCAAGCTTATTTCCTTTTGTAAATGGGATTCGCTGGCCTCTTTTATTTCCTCACATGGGACAATGCTCCATCAATGATGAGGACCACACTTAGAGCAATGATGACTTAAAACTTAGAGCAATGATGACTTAAAACTTAGAGCAATGATGACTCTACATGGAATGCCTTCGGTAGTGTACCGTGACAATGATCTAGCATGGCATAGACATCAATGGAAACATCATGCTAGCTATCTTATGATCATGCAATGGAAATGTAGAAGTGGTGGCACATGTCATGGTGGTAGTTGCATGGCAATTTATCTCGGAATAGCTTTGAAAAAGCCATAGTAGGTAGGTATGGTGGCTGTTTTGAGGGAGGCTAATGGTGGGTTTTGTGCACCACCGAAAGTTGCACGACACTAAGATGATAGTGATGGTGGAAGGTGAAAGTGCATCTAAACCATGGACTCAACATTAGTCATGAAGAACTCATATACTTGTTGCAAAAGTTTTATTAGTAATCGAAACAAAGCATTCAACGCATACTCCTAGGGGAAGGGTTGGTAGGTATAAACCATCATGCGATCCCGACCGCCACACAAAGGATGACAATCAATAGACTAATCATGCTCAGAATTCATCACATAGCGGTTCACCATATGTGCATGCTACCGGAATCACTAACTTCAACACAAGTATTTCTAGATCCACAACACCTTACTAGCATGACTTCAATATTACCACATCCACAACTCAAAACTAACTAAGATGAATCAAACTTCTCTAACTATTCAATGCACATGAAGGTGGAAGTTTTCGTATCCCTTTGGATAACTACCCCTTTTGAGACTACTTTCATAGCATAGATCAACTACCAAGCCACGCACCGCTGTGCTCTAAAAGATATAAGTGAAGCACATAGAGCAAAAATATCTAGCTCAAAAAGAAATAAGTGAAGCACATGTGAGCTGAATTGTCTACCAAAGGATATAAGTGAAGCTCGACAAAATCACGGTGAGTGCATTTCTCTCTCTAGGTGTGAAGCAAGGATGATTGTGACACAACAAAAATAAAAGACTCCTACGATACAAGATGCTCCAAGCAAAAACACATAACATGTGGTGAATAAAAATATAGCCCCAAGTAACGTTACCGATGGATTGAAGACGAAAGAGGGGATGCCTTCCCGGGGCATCCCCAAGCTTAGGCTTTTACGGCATCCTTAAATCTTTTGGGATGCCTTGTGCATCCCCAATCTTGAGCTCTTGCCACTCTTTATCTCTTTGTCCATAATAACTTCACCCAAAACTTGAAAACTTCACAACACGAAACTTAAACAGAAACTCGTGATAACATTAGTATGAGAAAGCAAACCACCACTTCCTTAGGTACTGTAGAAAACTTAAATTCTACTTATTCTGATGTTGGGTTACTGTATTTTCAATCTTCCATGGCTAATACCCTCCCGATACTATCCATAGTTTCATCAAAATAAGCAACCAACACAACAAAAACAGAATCTGTTAACAGCAAACCAGTCTGTAGCAATCTGTATATTTCGTATACCTCTGGTACTTCAAAAATTCTGAACAATTACGACAGTCTGAAGAATTTGCGTAGAAATAAGAAGCAGAAAGAATCAACTCAAAATAACTTACAGAATAAAAATGAAAATTCTTTTCGTGAGCAGAAAGTTTCTGTCTTTTTCCAGCATGATCAAACAATCATCACCAAGACTAATCATAACGGTTTTGCTTGGCACAAACACAAAAAGAAACACCAAAGACACAATCATAAGAGAATTATGATGGTGTGGAGAAAACAAAACAGGAAGCAAAAAGCAAAGAAAATTTTATTCATTGGGTTGCCTCCCAACAAGCGCTATCGTTTAACGCCCTTAGCTAGGCATTGATTTCAATGATGCTCGCATAAAAGGTAAGGATTGAAACAGAACAAGAGCATCATGGAGCAAATGGCTAGCACATTTAAGTCTAACCCACTTCCTATGCATAGGGATTTTGTGATCAAACAATTTATTGGAGCAAGAATCAACTAGCATAGGAAGGCAAAACAAGCATAGCTTCAAAAATTTCAACATATGGAGAGGAAGCTTGATACTATTGCAATAAGTAGAAGCATATGATCCTCTCTCATAGTAATTTTCAGTAGCATCATGAATGAATTCAACAATATAACCAGCACCTAAAGCATTCTTTTCATGATCTACAAGCATAGAAATTTTACTACTCTCCACATAAGGAAATCTATTCTCAAGAATAGTAGTGGGAGTATCGTAAAAGACTTGAGCACTACAAATTGTGTTCACAATGAAAAAGCAAGGTTTAGCAAAGGGTTTTTTGAAAGTATGACAAGCTTTATCATCCCTCTTCCTCAAAGCATAAGTATCCTCACAATAATCATCATAGACAGGGGACATGCTTTCATCAAAATAATTTTGATCATTCAAAGTGGAAGAACTACAAAGATCATCTTCATCAAATATAGCATCCCCAAGCTTGTGGCTTTGCATATCATTAGCATCATGGGTATTCATATAATTCATGCTAAGAACATTGCAATCATGCTCATCATTCACATATTCTATGCCAAGCATTCTATGTAATTCTTCTTTCAGCACTTGAGCACAATTTTCCTTCCCATCATGCTCACCAAAGACATTGAAAAGATGGAGCATATGAGGCATCCTCAATTCCATATTTTTGTAGTTCTCTACCAAAAGAACAAGAAACAAAAAGATTTGGTTGCAAGATCTAAAGATATACCTTCAAGTGCTAACCTCCCGGGCAACGGCGCCGTAAAACAACTTGATGTCTACTACGCAACCTTCTCCTTGTAGACGTTGTTGGGCCTCCAAGCGCAGAGCTTTGTAGGACAGTAGCAATTTTCCCTCAAGTGGGTGACCTAAGGTTTACCAATCCGCGAGAGGTGTAGGATGAAGATGGTCTCTATCAAGCAACCCTGCAACCAAATAACAAAGAGTCTCTTGTGTCCCCAAGACACCTAATACAATGGTAAGTTGTATAGGTGCACTAGTTCGGCGAAGAGATGGTGATACAAGTGCAATATGGATGGTAGATAAAGGTTTTTGTAATCTTAAATTACAAAAACAGCAAGGTAACTAGTAACAAAAGTGAGCACGAATGGTATTGCAATGCATGGAAACAAGGCCTAGGGTTCATACTTTCACAAGTGAAGTTCGCTCAACAATGATAACATAATTGGATCATATAACTAGCCCTCAACATGTAACAAAGAGTCACTCCAAAGTCACTAATAGCAGGGAACAAACGAAGAGATTATTGTCGGGTACAAAACAACCACAAAGTTATTCTTTCTGATCGATCTATTCAAGAGTTTGTACTAGAATAACACCTTAAGATACATATCAACCAAGACCCTAATGGCACCTAGATACTCCATTGTCACCTCAAGTATCCGTTGGCATGATTATACGATATGCATCACATAATCTCAGAAGCATCTATTGAACCAACACATAGAACTTCAAAGAGTGCCCCAAAGTTTCTACCAGAGTGTCAAAACGTGTGCCAACCCCTGTGCATAGGTTCCCAATGTCACGAACCCGCAAGTTGATCACCAAAAAATACATCAAGTACTCACATGAGTCCAACGTGTGCCAACCCATATGCATAGGTTCCCAATGTCACAAACCCGCAAGTTGATCACATGAGATTGGCACGTGCAAGACATACATCAAGTGTTCTCAAAGACTCAATCCGATAAGATAACTCCAAAGGGGAAACTCAATTCATTACAAGAGGGAGAGGGGGAAGAACATCATAAGATCCAACTATAGTAGCAAAGCCCATGGTACATCGAGATCAAGACATCTCAAGAACACGAGAGAGAGAGAGATCAAACACATAGCTACTGGTACATACCCGCAACCCCGAGGGAGAACTACTCCCTCCTTGTCATGGAGATCGTCGGGATGATGAAGATGGCCACCGGAGATGGATTCCCCGTCCGGCAGGGTGCCAGAATGGGCTCCAGATTGGTTTTTGGTGGCTACAGAGGCTTGCGGCGGCGGAACTCCCGATCTAGGTTTCTTTCTGGAGATTTCTGAATTTATAGGAATTTATGGCGGTGCAATTACGTCGGTTGGGCTCACGAGGAGATCACAAGCCTGGTCGCCACCACCTAGGGGGTGGTGGCGGCGTCAGGGCTTGTGACTCCCTCGTGGCTCTTCTGGCCTTCTTTCAATTCTTCGGGGGTCTCTTTTGGTCCAAAAAAATCATCGTAAAGTTTCATTCCATTTGGACTCCGTCTGAAAATGGGCCAAAAACACGGAAAAAACAGAAACTGGCACTTGGCACTGAGTTAATAGGTTAGTCCCAAAAAAGATATAAAATAGCATATTCATGCATATAAAACATCCAAAATTGACAAGATAATAGCATGGAACCATCAAAAATTATAGATACGTTCGAGACGTATCAGTGAACATCATGGGATTCAGGTCCATATTCACACCATTGTTTACAGCTCCACGATTTACTGTTTTTATTTACTTTTCCGTTGCAATCACTATCATGGGACTAAAAGGCTGGAGAGATTGACAACCTCTCTGAACTCATTGGGATCAAAGTTATTTGTTGTGTGTGCAGGTCCACGTCTTTTTTTAGCGCTAGAGCAGCGGACACCTACTTGTTGATCCTCGGAGTCCCCGTGTAAGGGAAATCTGCTGCTGACTACATCTCCACCTTCCACTTGGGGTAACAAACAAGGAGCGAGAAGTATATCCATCAACTCGTCATCAGCAGTTCCCAAACTAAAAATAAAGTTTATTCCTTTTCCACCATTATTTCACATTCCATAGCTAGTTGTATCCACGGGTGTCGTTCATACCAACACTTTCCAAGGAATTTGTTATTTGACAACATAAAATAAAGAATTTTCTTTCTTTTTGGGACTGGGCATCCCTATTATCGCCATACTCTCGTGCAATCACAAGTGAATAAACACTCATCTTGAGAATAACCTATTTAACATGGAAGATACCGGCCACCCCTCGCCGCTTCATGAGCGGTACACGCACACAAAACATAATTTTATTTTGAATACTAGAGTTGGCACTTGCAAATTTACTTGGAACAACATTGAAATACCGCATATAGGTAGGTATGGTGGACTCATTTGACACAACTTTGGGTTTAGGATTTGGATACACAAGCAACATTCCCGCTTAGTACAAGTGAAGGCTAGCAATAGATTGAGAAGCACCCAACCAAGGAACCAAAATCATCATAGGTGAACATTAAACACAACTAACACCGAATAATGCAACACAAGTAGGATGTAATTTTATAGCATAATTATTCACTTCATGTGCATGCATAGGGAATCACAAACCTTAACACCAATATTCTTACTAGAGCATAATTACTCATTAACATAACTTACATATTACTATCTTCATATCACAAAACTATTGCAAAGAATCAAGTTTAAGATCCAATGATCTTCATGAAAGTTTTTATTATATCTTTCCTGGAAATTCCTCACTTTGGAACTAATTTTCATTAAAAGCAAATTTCCAATGCAAATAACACGCTCTCAAACAAGTATAAGTGAAGCACGAGAGCACAAGTTTCTTTAGAATGTTCAACTCTCAAAATTATATAAGTGAAGCCAGAGAGGATTTCTTCAAAATTTCAGCAACTCCCAAAATAATATAAAGAATTAGAGTAAATTTCTTCAAACTAACAGCACCACCGTGCTAAAAAAGATATAAGTGAAGTACTTGAGCAATTCCATAGCTCAAATTTTGTAAGTGAAGCATAAAGAGCGATTCTAACAAATCATAGCATAATTTAGCTCTCTCAAATGGGTGTGTCCAGCAAGGTTTATAATGACAAAATAACCAGAAAATAAAGCAAAGACACAAATGGTACAAGACGCTCCAATCAAAACTCATGATATGTGACGAATAAAAATATAGCTCCAAGTAAAATTACCGATGGTTTCTAGAAGAAAGAGGGGATGCCTTCCGGGGCATCCCCAAGCTTAGCTGCTTGGTACTCCTTAGATATTGCCTTGTGGTGCCATGGACACCATAATCTTAGGCTTTTATCACTCTTTAGTCCTTCATCCATCGTCATCTCACTCAAAACTTGAAAACTTCAATCACACAAAACTCAACAAAATTTTGCGAGATCCGTTAGTATAAGAAAACCAAACTTTACTATAGGTACTGTTGAAAACCAATTCCAGTTTTGTTTTTACATTTTACCTACTGTATTCTAACTTTACTACATATTATCCCCCCTGATATAAACCATTGAATCGTTAAAACAAGCACATAACGCAAAGAAAACACAATCTATTAAAATAGAACAGTCTGTAAAGGTTCGAAATTTACTTATACTTGTGTAATTCCAAAAATTCTGAAACATTAGGACAACGTAGGAAATTTGTATATCAATATTTTTTAATAAATTAAGACGCTTTTGACATTTCTGTGAATTTCAGGAATGTTTCTACTGGACGCAAAAGTTTCCATTTTATAGCAGTAAAGCAACTAATACCCCGCATGATGCCAAAGGATTTTCTTGGTATAAACACTAAATAAAACACAAAAATACAATTATAATAGTAGAATAATTGTGCAAGGACTCAAGAATATAAAAAAATCATTGGGTTGCCTCCCAGTAAGCGTTATCGTTTTACGCCCTTAGCTAGGCATATAAGATAAATTTTAAGTGTTATAATCCTTAACGATTGATCTATAGGTTGCCCTCATGATCGATTCATATGATAATTGTATT
Organism: Hordeum vulgare subsp. vulgare; assembly: GCF_904849725.1. NCBI lineage: Eukaryota > Viridiplantae > Streptophyta > Magnoliopsida > Poales > Poaceae > Hordeum > Hordeum vulgare. Next base: position 435,861,372 of record NC_058524.1, read on the forward strand.
TTAGTTCTAGGAAAGTGTTCCATGCCCTTCTTAGTGGAAACTAAAATTTAATATTCCCTTCTTTTATATCAATCACGGCTCCTATAGTGCGCAAGAACGACCTACCAAGAATTATTGGACAAGATGGATTGCACTCAATATCAAGAACAATAAAAATATATGTGCACATAATTCCTATTTTAAGAATAATAACATCATTAATTCTTCCCATAGGTTTTTTAATAGTTGAATCCGCCAAGTGCAAATTGAGTGAACACTCTTCAATATTGGTAAGACCAAGCGCATCATAAAGAGATCTCGGAATTGTGGAAACGCTAGCACCCAAATCACATAGAGCATAGCACTCAAAATTCTTGATTTTGATCTTAATGGCGGGTTCCCATTCATCATGTAATTTTCTAGGAATTGAAACCTCTAGCTCTAACTTTTCTTCCAAAGTTTTAATCTCCGCTTTTGAAATATGTTTAGTAAAAGCCTTATTTTGTTCATATACATTGGGTGAATTTATCATAGATTGAGACATAAAAATACACTCAATCTAGGAGCAGCTATCAGAATTAAAAAAATTGCAATCCAAAATAGTGGGTGCATCGCTATTCCCACTTTTATCAAAATTTTCAATATGATTGTCACCCTCCAAATTATGGAACGCCCTCTAGCTAATGTTGACACTTCTTCACTTCTCTCGTCATTAATTTTAACATTATTAAACAGGGAATCAATAGAAGAAACACCAATCATTTTAATCTCTTCATCATTTTTATCCTCTAAAGATTCGGGGTTAGCTGCCATTTGGTTTACTAACGTAGCTTGCACATCACATATCTTTCCTAGCAGATTTTTGGTAAGTGCATATTGACATTGAAGATTGGCAACTTCTTTGCTAACACGATCAAGTTGCTTTGTTATAGAATGAAGCAAAATAGAGTGTTCCTTAAGCTTCCAGTAAAAAAATTATTTTGTTCAAATTGCATAGTCATGTATTCCTTGGTACTTTTCTCAATCTCTAGCAAAATATTTGGATACGGGACATCATAATACCTCATTTGAGGCATGATGTCTACGTAATTAAAAACACAAGCAAGCAAGAGATCTGGCAAGAAAACAACAAAGGAAAGATGGCAAAAGGGCAAATTTTGTGAAGTGGGGGAGAGGAACACGAGAGGAAAATGGCAAATAATTTAATTGCAAGGAGATGAGATTTATATGTACGAACCTAATAGATCTTGACTTGATCTTCCCCGGCAACGGCGCCCGAAATCTTGACTCCTCGCGAGTGCGTTAGTTTCGTTCCAAGCTTAAAGGTGATGTAGCACAGTGATGGCAAGTATTTCACTCACTTAAGAAACCAAGGTATCAATCATGTAGGAAGATCCACAAGACTATGTAAGCAGCACCTACACACAAATAACAAATCCTCGCAACCCAACGCGTGAAGGGGTTGTTAATTCCTCGTGGGTAAAGTATAGATAGATTGATAGATGCAAATAAGAGTGATGGCAGATAGAACACAGCAAGATTTTTTCGTTTTTTTGCTAATTGATACGTCTCCAACGTATCTATAATTTTTGATGGTTTCATGCTATTATCCTGTCAAACTTTGAATGTTTTGTATGCCTTTTATATCTTTTTGGGACTAACTTATTAACTCAGTGCCAAGTGCCAGTTCCTGTTTTTTTCCGTGTTTTTGACCGCTTTCAGAGGAGGATTTTAAACGTAGTCCAAACGGAACAGAACTTCCAAAAAGATTTTTTCCGAAATAGAAGAAGACCGGGAAGCTTGAGAACCAAGGCAGGGGGCCACCAGGGACCCCATAGGCCCCCTAGCCGCGGCCAGGCGGGCCCGCGCCTCCCAGGCTTGTTGGCTCCCTGGGCCACCTCTGCCCTTGTTCTTTCGCCTATATATTCCCAATAATTCCAGAAAACATCAGGAGATCATCGAAAGTACTTTTCCGCCGCCGCAAGCTTCTGTCTCCGTAAGATCCCATCTGGGGCACATTCTGGTGCCCCTGTCGGAGGGGGGATTCGGATACGGAGGGCTTTTTCATCAACACCATGACATCTCCGATGATGCGTGAGTAGTTCACCATAGATCTACGGGTTCATAGCTAGTAGCTAGATGGCTTCTTCTCTCTCTTGGATCTTCAATACAAAGTTCTCCATGATCTTCATGGAGATCTATCCGGTGTAATCTTCTTTTGCGGTGTGTTTGTCGAGATCCGATGAATAGTGGATTTATGATCATACTATCTATGAATCTTATTTGAGTTTCTTCTGATCTCTCTTATGCATGATTTCATATCCTCGTAATTCTATTCGAGTTGTGGGTTTTGTTTGGCCAGCTTGATCTATGATTCTTGCAATGGGAGAAGTGCTTGGTTTTGGGTTCATACCATGCAGTGACCTCACCCAGTGACAGAAGGGGTAGCGAGGCACGCATCGTGTTGTTGCCATCAAGGGTAAAAAGATGGGGTTTTCATCATTGGTTTGAGTTTATCCCTCTACATCATGTCATCTTGCTTAAGGCGTTACTCTATTCATCATGAACTCAATACACTAGATGCATGCTGGATAGCGGTCGATGTGTGGAGTAATAGTAGTAGATGCAGAAAGTATCGGTCTACTTTTCTCGGACGTGATGCCTATATGTATGATCATTGCCTTAGATATCGTCATGACTTTCCGCGGTTCTATCAATTTATCGACAGTAATTTGTTCACCCACCATAATATTTGCTATTTTGAGAGAAGCCTCTAGTGAACACTATGGCCCCCGGGTCTACTTCACATCATATTTTCAGACTTACACTTCTTCTTCGTTGCACTTTCCGCCTTCAGATCTCACTTTGCAATCAACCTTGAAGGGATTGACAACCCCTTTATAGCGTTGGGTGCAAACTCTTTTGTGTTTGTGCAGGTACTCTGGACTTGACGAGATTATCCTACTGGATTGATACCTTGGTTCTCAAACTGAGGGAAATACTTACTGCTCCTGTGCTGCATCGCCCTCTCTTCTTCATGGGAAAAACCAACGCAAGCTCAAGAGACGACAGAAGATTTCTGTCGCCGTAGCAGAAGAATTTCTGGCACCGTTGTCGGGGAGGATCAAGTCAAGAACTCATCCAAGTAAGTGTCGCAAACTCATCTCTTGCATTTACCTTTTTTGCCTCTCGTTTTCCTCTCCCCCACTTCTGAAAAACAAAAATTTACAAAAAAATATTTTCCTTTTTCGTTTTCCCTTTTCTTCATTTTCCTTTTTCGTTCACCCTTTCTTTACCTTGCTTTATTTTTGCTTGTGTTACCATGCGCCTTCAATATGCTTGCATCTTTGCTTGCTGAAAATCTGGTGATATGGATCCTCACCCACTTGCTATTCTCTTTAAGAGATCCACTTATGTGGAACCAATTGCTAGTGAGTTGAGTGCACTTGACTTTCTCTATGGAGTTTTGCTTGAGAGGCGTGAATCTGAAAATCGTGATGAAGACATTTATGAAGTGATTCACGAGGGCTCCTTGAATGAAAATCATGATTGCAATGGTTTCACTATAAATTCCATTAGTGACAAGCATGCTATAAATATGCAAAACCCTAAGCTTGGGGATGCTAGTTTTGCTATGTCCACTACTTGTTGCAATGATCATGATTGGGGTAATAATTTTTCTTATGATCTTGGAAATTTGTTTAAGCCTCATGATGAATATGATATTAGCAATAATATTGAAAGTGGGATTGGAGAAGTCATGACTTCAGTTGATGATAATCCCACTATTTTTGAAGAGCGTCAACTTTGCATGCATGTGGATCATGAAAATAATATCCTTTGTAATAGCTATGTTGTTGAATTTGAATATGATCCCACATGTCATGGGAGAGGAAAATATTGTGATAGAAACTTTCATGTCACTAAATTACCTCTCGTTTTGTTGAGATTGATATTGTCTCTTTCTTCTTCCTTGCATATGGTAACTATTGGTTGTCTTGACAATTTGTTTTCCTATAAAATGCCTATGCATAGGAAGTATGCTAGACTTATATGTGATTTTCACAGGTTTCATGATGCTCTCTTCGTGTCCGATTGCTATCTTTTATGTGAGCATCATTGAAATTCTTATGCCTAGCTAAGGGCGTTAAACAATAGCGCTTGTTGGGAGGCAACCCAATGAATTTATCTTTTTTCTTTATGTTTTGTTGCGTCCACACCATCATAATTCTGTTATGATTGTGTCTTTTGTGTTTCTTTTTGTGTTTGAGCCTAGCAAAACCTTTATGCCTAGTCTAGGTGATGGTTGTTTGATCCTGTTGGAAAAAGACAGAAACTTTTCGCTCACGAGATTATTTGTCATTTTTCTTCAGAAAGAGATTTTGAGTTGATTCTTTTTGCTTCTGGTTGATATGCCTGTTTCCCAGGCAGTAGTATTTTTTCAGAATTTTTGAGGTACCAGAAGTATACGAAGTATACAGATTGCTACAGACTGGTCTGTTTTTGACAGATTCTGTTTTTGTTGAGTTGGTTGCTTGTTTTGATGAAACTATGGATAGTATCAGGGGATACTAGCCATGGAAAAGTGAGAATACAGTAATCCAACACCAAAATAAATAGAAGTGAAGATTGCTACAGTACCTAAAGAGGTGGTAGTTTGTTTTCTTGTGCTAATGTTATCACGAGTTTCTGTTTAAGTTTTGTGTTGTGAAGTTTTCAAGTTTTGGGTGATGTTCTCATGGACAAAGAGATAAGGAGTGGAAAGAGCTCAAGCTTGGAGATTCCCAAGGCATCCCAAGGCAAATTCAAGGACACCAAAAAGCCTAAGCTTGGGGATGCCCCGGGAAGGCATCCCCTCTTTCGTCTTCAATCCATCGGTAACATTACTTGGATCTATATTTGTATTCACCACATGATATGTGTTTTGCTTGGAGCGTCTTGTATCGTAGGATTCTTTTCTTTTTGTTGTGTCAGAATCATCCTTGCTGCACACATTTTGAGAGAGACATGCACTCATCGTGATTTTGCTATAATGCTCATAGTGCTTCACTTATATCTTTTGAGCTAGATAATTTTGCTCTATGTGCTTCACTTAGATCTTTTAGAGCACGGCGGTGCGTGACTTGGTAGTTGGCTTGTGCTATGAAAGTAGTCCCAAAGGTGATAGGTACCTAAAGAGGATACAAAAACCTCCATCATCATGTGCATTGAGTAGAAAGAGAAGTTTTGATTCCTCTCAATTAGTTTTGAGACGTGGATTTGGTAATATTAAGAGTTATGTTAGTAGGGTGTTCTGAATCTAGAAATACTTGTGTTGAAGTTAGTGATTCCCGTAGCATGCATGTATGGTGAACCGCTATGTTAGGAAGTCGAAGCATAATTAATCTATTGATTGTCATCCTTTGTGTTGTGGTCGGGATCGCGCGATGGTTAACATCTACCAACCCTTCCCCTAGGAGTATGCGTTTAGCATGTTTCGATTACTAATAAAAACTTTTGCAACAAGTATGTGAGTTCTTCATGACTAATGTGAGTCCAGGGTATAGATGCACTTTCACCTTCCACCATTGCTAGCCTCCCTAGTGCCGCACAATTCTCGCCGGTGCACAAACCCACCATATGCCTTCCTCAAAACAGCCAGCATACCTACCTACTATGGCATTTTCATAGCCATTCCGAGATATATTGCCATGCAACTCCCACCGTTCCGTCTCATGACTTGTGCTGTCACTCTAATATTGCTATTGCATGATCGTAAGATAGCTAGCGAGATGTTTCCACGTCATACGCCAAGCTAGATCGTTGCACATCCCGGTACACTGTCGGAGGCATTTCCTATAGAGTCATCATCGTTCTGAGCTTTGAGCTGTGAGTAAATAAAAGTGTGATGATCATCATTATTAGAGCATTGTCCCATGTGAGGAAATAAAAAATAGGCCAAAGTTGCCCACAAAAAAGAAAGAAAGAGGGGAGGCCATAGAGCCCAAAAAAAGGGAGAGAAAAAGAGAGAAGGGACAATGCTACTATCTTTTTCCATTCTTGTGCTTCATTATAGCACCATGTTCTTCATGATTGAGAGCCTCTCGTTTCGTCGCCACCATATGCTAGTGGGAATCTTCATTATATAACTTGGCTTGTATATTCCGATGATGGGCTTCCTCAAAATTGCCCTAGGTATTCCTGAGCAAGCAAGTTGGATGCACACCCACTAGTTCTCCTTTTGAGCTTTCACATACTTATAGCTCTAGTGCATACTTTGTATGGCAATCCCTACTCATTCACATTGATATCTATTAATGGGCATCTCCATAGCCCTTTGATACGCCGAGTCAATGTGACCATCTCCTCCCTTTTTGTCTCACAACCACCACCACACTCTATTCCACTTATAGTGCTATATCCATGGCTCACGCTCATGTATTGCGTGATAGTTATAAAAGGTTTGAGAAAGAAAGAGTGTGAAAACAATTACTTGGCCAATACCGGGGTTGTGCATGATTTAAATTAGTTGTTTCACATGAAAGAAGTTACAAAGGACAACTATGCTAGGTAGCATGCCACTTCAAAAATTCATCTCACATGAAAGAAGTTACAAAGGACAACTATGCTAGGTAGCATGCCACTTCAATAATTCAGTCTTTATCACTTCCCTACTCGAGGACGAGCAGGAGTTAAGCTTGGGGATGCTTGATACGTCTCCAACGTATCTATAATTTTTGATGGTCTCATGTTATTACCGTGTCAAACTTTGGATGTTTTGTATGCCTTTTATATCTTTTTGCGACTAACTTATTAACTCAGTGCCAAGTGCTAGTTCCTGTTTTTTTTCGTGTTTTTGACCCCTTTCAGAGGAGGATTTTAAACGGAGTCCAAACGGAACGAAACTTCCAAAAAGATTTTTCCAAAACAGAAGAAGATCGGGAAGCTTGAGAACCAAGGCAGGGGGCCACCAGGGACCCCACAAGCCCCCTAGCCGCGGCCAGGGGGCCCGCGCCTCCCAGGCTTGTGGGCTCCCTGGGCCACCTCTACCCTAGGTCTTTCGCCTATATATTCCCAATAATTCCAGAAAAAATCAGGAGATCATCGAAAGTACTTTTCCACCGCCGCAAGCTTCTGTCTCCGCAAGATCCCATCTGGCGCACGTTCTGGTGCCCTGGCGGAGGGGGGATTTGGATACGGAGGGCTTTTTCATCAACACCATGACCTCTCCGATGATGCATGAGTAGTTCACCATAGCCCTACGGGTCCATAGATAATAGCTAGATGGCTTCTTCTCTCTCTTGGATCTTCAATACAAAGTTCTCCACGATCTTCATGGAGATCTATCCGATGTAATCTTCTTTTGCGGTGTGTTTGTCAAGATCTAATGAATTGTGGATTTATGATCAGATTATCTATGAATCTTATTTGAGTTTCTTCTGATCTCTCTTATGCATGATTTCATATCCTCGTAATTCTCTCCGAGTTGTGGGTTTTGTATGGCCAGATTGATCTATGATTCTTGCAATGGGAGAAGTGCTTGGTTTTGGGATCATACCGTGCGGTGACCTAACCCAATGACAGAAGGGGTAGCGAGGCACGCATCATGTTGTTGCCATCAAGGGTAAAAGATGGGGTTTTTATCATTGGTTTGAGTTTATCCTTCTACATCATGTCATCTTGCTTAAGGCGTTACTCTATTTGTCATGAACTCAATACACTAGATGCATGCTGGATAGCGGTCGAAGTGTGGAGTAATAGTAGTAGATGCAGAAAGTATCGGTCGACTTCTCTCGGACATGATGCCTATATGTATGATCATTGCCTTAGATATCGTCATGTCTTTGCGCGGTTCTATCAATTGCTCGACAATAATTTGTTCACCCACCATAATATTTTCTATTTTGAGAGAAGCCTCTAGTGAACACTATGGCCCCCGGGTCTACTTCACATCATATTTTCAGCCTTACACTTTTTCTTCATTGCACATTCCACCTTCAGATCTCACTTTGCAATCAATATTGAAGGGATTGACAACCCCTTTATAGCGTTGGGTGCAAGTTCTTTTGTGTTTGTGTAGGTACCCTGGACTTGACGAGATTCTCCTACTGGATTGATACCTTGGTTCTCAAACTGAGGCAAATACTTACTGCTCCTGTGCTGCATCGCCCTTTCCTCTTCAAGGGAAAAACCAACGTAATCTCAAGAGACGACAAAAGATTTTTATCGCCGTAGCACTAATATAGATCTGAAAAAGAGAGAAAATAAAGTAGAAAAGTAAATAGCAAAGTAGAGATTGCAAATAGATGATGTGAAGTAGATCCGAGGGCTGTAGGATTCATTAGTGGCTTCTCTTGAGAAAATAGAAAGCGGTGGGTTGACAAATTACTATTTGGAAATTGATAGAAAGCAAATAATTATGACGATATTCATGACAATGATCTTGTATACATGCATCATGTCCAAGATAAGTAGACCGACTTCTGCCTGTTGGAAATATGCCCTAGAGGCAATAATGAAATGCTTATTATAATATTTCCTTGTTCATGATAATCGTCTATTGTTAGTGCTATAATTGTATTAACAGGAAATAGTAATACATGTGTGAATAAATAGATCACAATGTGTCCCTAGCAAGCCTCTAGATTGGCTAGTTCGTTGATCAATAGATGATCATGGTTTCCTGATCATGGACATTCGATGTCATTGATAACGGGATCACATCATTGGGAGAATGATGTGATGGTCAAGACCCATTCCTAAGCATAGCACTAGATCATATTGTTCGTATGCTAAAGCTTTTCTAATGTCAAGTGTCTTTTCCTTCGACCGTAGGAGAGCTTTGGGTGTATCAAACGTCACAACGTAACTGGGTGACTATAAAGGTGCACTACAGGTATCTCCGAAAGTGTCTGTTTGGTTGGTACGAATCGAGATCGGGATTTGTCACTCCGTGTGACGGAGAGGTATCTCTGGGCCCACTCGGTAGAACATCATCATAATGAGCTCAGTGTGACTAAGTAGTTAGTCACGGGATGATGTGCTACGGAACGTGTAAAGAGACTTACTGGTAACGAGATTGAACAAGGTATAGGTATACCGAAGATCGAATCTCGGGTAATTTCTATACCGACAAAGAAAGGGAATTGTATACGGGATTGATTGAATCCTTGACATTGTGGTTCATCCGTTGAGATCATCGTGGAACATGTGGGAGCCACCATGGGTATCCAGATCGCGCTGATGGTTATTGGCCGGAGAGTGTCTCGGTCATGTCTGCATGATTCCCGAACCCGTAGGGTCTACACACTTAAGGTTCGATGATGCTAGGGTTATAGGGAATTGTTATACGAGGTTACCGAAGGTTGTTCGGAGTCCCGGATGAGATCCCGGACGTTACAAGGAGCTCCGGAATGGTCCGGAGGTAAAGATTGATATATAGGATGGATGGGTTTGGACACCGGAAATGTTTTGGGCACCACCGGCAAAGTGCCAGGACCACCAGAAGGGTTCCGGAGACCCGCCGGGAGGGGCCACAAGCCCCAGATGGTGACATGGGCCAAGTGCGGGAGGGAACCAACCCCTAGGTGGGCTGGTGTGCCCCCTCACACCCAGACCATGCGCACCAGAGAGGGAGGGAGGGGAAATCCTAGGCGCTGGTGGGCCTAAGGCCCACCAAGAGGTTCGCCACCCCCTCTCCTCCCTAGCCGTCGCCCCGTGATAACCCACAAGTATAGGGGATCGCAACATTTTTCGAGGGTAGAGTGTTCAACCCAAATTTGTTGATTTGACACAAGGGGAAGCCAAAGAATATTATCGAGTATTAGAAGTTGAGTTGTCAATTCAACCACACCTGAAAGACTTAGTATCAGCACCAAAGTTTCAGTACCAAAGTAGTGTGATAGTAACGGTAGCAGCGGTAAAAGTAGCAGTAGTGACAGCAGTAGCGGTAAAGTAACTTAGCAAGGACCAGTAGGAAAAGACTCGTAGGCATTGGATCGGTGATGGATAATTATGTCGGATGACATTCATCATGTAACAGTTATAACATAGGGTGATATGTAACTAGCTCCAGTTCGTCAATGTAATGTAGGCATGTATTCCGTATTTAGTCATACGTGCTTATGGAAAAGAACTTGCATGACATGTATTGTCCATCCCTCCCGTGGCAGCGGGCGCCTAATGGAAACTAAGGGATATTAAGATCTCCTTTTGATAGAGAACCGGAACAAAGCATTAGCACATAGTGAATACATGAACTCCTCATACTATGGTCATATCCGGGAGTGGTTCCGGCTATTCTCACTCCGGGGTTGCCAGGTCATAACACATAGTAGGTGACTACAACTTGCAAGATAGGATCAAGAACACACATATATTGATGAAACCATAATAGGTTCTGATCTGAAATCATGGCACTCGGGCCCTAGTGACAAGCATTAAGCATAGCAAAGTAGTAGCAACATCAATCTTAGAACATAGTGGATACTAGGGATCAAACCCCATCAAAACTAACTCGATTACATGATAGATCTCATCCAACCCATCACCGTCCAGCAAGCCTACGATGAGATTACTCATGAACGATGAAGAGAATCATGGAATTGGCGATGAAGGATGGTTGGTGATGACGACGACGTCGATTTCCCCTCTCTGGAGCTCAGAACGGACTCCAAATCTGCCCTCCAGAGGAAGAACAGGTGGTGGCGGCGGCTCCGTATCGTGAAACGTGATGAACTCTTCTCTCTTAATTTTTTCTGGGCGAGAGAGAATATATAGAGCTGTAGTTGGAGGTTGCGGAGCCACGAGGGCCTCACAAGCCTGCCAGGCGCGGCCAGGGGGGGCGCCTCCTGGGCTTGTGGGCTCCTGGCTCCGCGTCTCCACGTAATTCTTGCGCTAGTATTTTTTATATATTCCATGAAAAATCATCATAAATTTCCAGGTCATTCCGAGAACTTTTATTTCTGCGCAAAAACAACACCATGGCAATTCTGCTGAAAATAACGTTAGTCCGGGTTAGTTCCATTCAAATCATGCAAATTAGAGTTCAAGACAAGGGCAAAAGAGTTTGGAAAAGTAGATACGATGGAGATGTATCAACTCCCCCAAGCTTAAAGCCTTGATTGTCCTCAAGCAATTCAGTTGACAAACTGAAAGAGACAAAAGAAAAACTTTTACGAACTCTGTTTGATCTTGTTGTTGTAATTATGTCTAACTCATATTCAGATTTTCAGCAAGATCATAAGCTAACCACATAAGCAATAACATTTAGGTCTCATGGTGTCCTCATATCAATGCCACAATCAACTAGCGAGCAATAATGATAAGTTTCAAACGTCAATACTTCAATCAAAACAAACATGAAAACAATATGAACAGATGGTATCTCGCTAGCCCTTTTTGAGACCGCAAAACATAAATGCAGAGGACCTTCGAAGACCAAGGGCTGACTAAATGTTGTAATTCATGGCAAAGAAGATCCAGTCACATTCATACTCAATATCAATTAATAGCAAAGCATAAAAATGACAGAGGTGCTCTCTAACTGGTGCCTTTTATAAGAAGAGGATGACTCAACAAAAACGTAAACAGATAGGCCCTTCACAGAGGGAAGCATTGATTTGCAGAGGTGCCAGAGCTCAAGCTTTTAAAACAGAGATAAATAATTTTGGGTGGTATGGTTTCATTGTCAACGCGATGACCAAGAGTTTTCACCATCTTCCATGCTACACAAATTATAGGCGGTTCCCAAACATAAAAGTAAAGTTTTGACTCCCCCACTACCGATCAATCACACTCCACGACTAACCGAATCCTCGGGTGCCGTCCATACCAACAACAATCCAGGGGGAGTTTTGTTTGCAATTATATTTTTGATTTGAGCATGGAACAGGGCGTTCCGGTTACTGACCCCTTTCTTGTGAGTGATAGTGAATAAACACATATCGAGGATAACATGCCTAGAATGGAAGATACCGACCGCCCCTTGTCACCACATGAGCGGTTCGGGCATACAAGACAGATTATTTCTTGAAGGTTTAGAGAGTGGCACATGCAAATTTACTTGGACGACAGGTAGATACCACATATAGGTAGGTATGGTGGACGCATATGGAACAACTTTGGGTTTATGGAAGTGGATGCACAAGCAGTATTCCTGCTTAGTACAAGTGAAGGCTAGCAAAAGACTAGGAGGCGGCCAACTAGAGAGCGACAACAGTCATCAATATGCATTGAAATTAACCAACATTGAGTGCAAGCATGAGTAGGATATAAATCACCATAAACATGAATATCATAGAGGCTATGTTGATTTTGTTTCAACTACATGCGTGAACATGTGCCAAGTCAAGCTACTTGAATCATTCAAAGCGAGATACCATCCTATCATACTACATCATGATCATCTTGAAATTCATGTTGGCATCCAAGACAAACCATTATAAGCTCCTAGCTAATTAAGCATGGCATTAGAAACTATGATCTCTAAGTTGTCATTGCAAACATGTTTCTCTCATAACAATGCTGAATTAGGAACGATGAACTAGTCATATTTACAAAAACAAAAATAGGTCGAGTTCATACCAGCTTTTACAGGCTCAATCACTTTATCATATATCGTCATTATTTCCTTTCACTTGCACGACCGAATGATGTGAATAATAATGAGAGTGTTTGTGCATTGGACTAAGCTGGAATCTGCATCAAACTCAGAGGAGAAGACAAAGTAATATGGCTTTTTGACGGATAAACAATTATGCATGTGAGATCCACTAAACATTTTAACCATGGTCTTCTACCTTGACCCAAAGACAAAGAAAACTATTTACACGGGAAAGCTCCCAACGAGGAAAAGGAGAACGGGAAATCTTTTTGGGTTTTCTTTTTAATTACCACTAAGCAAGCTTGAAAGTAAACTTACAACTATTTTTTTTGTTTTTCTCGATTTAGAAAAACACACGAGAAGAAAGCGAGAAAAAGAAATAAACTAGCATGATGAAAGTGTGAACAACAACTATCAAAGTGAAAGTGTGAGCATGAATATAAAGTCGGTGAGAAACACGTACTCCCCCAAGCTTAGGATTTTGGCCTAAGTTGGTCTACTCCCCAGGAGGGAAGTAACCGTCTCCCGGCGATATCCAAAATCATAACGGGGGTTGCACGGGAACGCGGCAGCTACCGCCTGAATAGATGCCTCACGGAGGCGAGCAACCTTCGCCTCCCTCTCAAATCCTGTGCCTCTCCTCTGGTTATCTAATATCTCTGTTTTACCTGAAAGTCAAAAAAGGCAGGAGCAGGAAGGGTAATATGGAAAACACGATGTCGGTTAAATATTAACCGATATAGGAGGGATTCATTATCCCTCTCAAGGAAGTGATAACGTGTCATAGCAGCGCGATCAAGGAAAGCTGTAAGGAGCAGGGGATCTCCTGCGCGAATGGGTATTCCAAGAAAATTTGCTATGCGAGTGGCATAGATCCCACCGAAGAAATCCCCTTCATTAGCATTATTATTTAGCCTCCTCGTAATTATAGCTCCCATGTTGAAACTTCGATCACCCGTTACTGCGCTCTTAAGAACAATAAGGTCACGTGCGCAGAGGTGACAATGCTCAATCTTGCCATTAATGCATCTACCTATGAAGAGGGCAAAATAATGTAAGGCAGGAAAATGAATGCTCCCAAGGTAGCCTGCGTAATATCTCTAGTTTCTTCAACAGTTATACTACAGAAAAAATCTCTAACCGAAGACTTAGGAGGATCATTGGGACTACCCCAATCAGGTATCTTGCAAATTCTATTGAAATCCTCTAAATCCATGGTATACGATTTGTCATAAAGATCAAACAGTATGGATGTGTCACGGCCAACTGAAAATTTGAATCTACGAACAAAAGAGGCAGTGAGAGTAGTATACTATTCACATTTATTGGAGATGAATTCTTCGAGCCCGGCGTTGTGAACAAATATGTCAAACTCGTCCTTGAAACCTGCATCAATCATGAATTCATCGGAAGGCCATTCACATGGTTGTACCTATGCGTTCCTCGGCTCGTAAGGATCGGGCTCCCGAATCACGAGATGGGGACCCCTTTTGCTTGAAGAACCACCATGATAGTTTTTCCTGAACATCTTCTTTATCTAAAATTTTTAGTGACTCAAAAGAAAAGTGTTCAAGGCTCAACAAAACTCATAACAACTACTCCTACAAGTGCCTAGAGGCCATATCATGCATCAAAACTACTTGGGACCAATTAAATTAACATGAAAAGCTCAAGAACAGGGTCACCAAGATAGAAAAAAATACGCAACGAATAAAGCACTAGAACAAAAACTAATTGGACCAATGGAGGAGTCACATACCAAGGAACAATTCCCCAAAACAGTTTGGTGAATGGGGCTTTGCACAAGGAGATCGAAAAGTGCAGCAAGAAGAGCAAGAACACGCGTTTGAGCTGTGGAATGATTTTTTCTGGAGGTAGGAGAAGGAGATGGGAGCTGGAATAAGTGGAGGGGGGCCACGTGGGACCCACAAGCCTGCCAGGTGCGACCAAGGGGGGTGCACGCGCCTCCTGGTCTTGTGTCCCACTGGTGCACCCCCTGACTAACTCTCTATCTCAGAAATTTTCTAATATTCCACAAAAAATCATACTCGAATTTCACGGCATTTGGAGAACTTTTATTTTCGGGTAACTTTTCTAAGGACGGAAAAAGCAGAAAACAAGAAAAATAAAGCTAAATTTATCATTTTTCTTCTAAACAACAGAAAGTAAAAGTTGGGAGCGGAAGGTTGTGACTCCTAGATTCATCCATCTCATGGTCATCAAAAGAAATCCGTCAATGAGGTTGATCAAGTCTCCTTGACAAACTTTTTTTCGAATCACATAAAACTGGAGAATTTTTGAATAATCACTAGGTTACCTCAATGGGGATGTGCATATCCCCAACAAGTAAATCATACTTCATCTTGACAGTAGGTATAGGGCATTCAAAGCTTCCAACAAGAATTGATGAAGATTTTTCGATAGCCTTGATACAATGAACTCGATATTGTTTCCTTGGAAAGTGCACCGTATGCTCATTACCATTAACATGGAAAGTGGCATTGCCTTTGTTGCAATCAATAACAGCCCCAACAGTGTTTAAAAAGGGTCCTCCAAGGATGACCTCCATGGCATCATCCTCAGGAATATCCAAAATAACAAAGTCCGTTAAGATAGTAACGTTAGCAACCACAACAGGCACATCATCGCAAATGTCGATAGGAAAAGCAGTTTATTTGTCGGCCATTTGCAAAGACATTTCAGTAGGTGTCAACTTATCCAATTCAAGTCTACGATATAAAGAGAGAGTCATAACACTAACACCGGCTCCAAGATCGCATAAAGCAGTTCTAACATAAATTCCTTTAATGGAGCAAGGTATAGTGAGCACTCCAAGATCACCTCGTTTCTTAGGAGTTCCACCCTTGAAGGTGTAATTAGCGAGCATGGTGGAAATCTCAACCTAAGGTATCTTCCTTTTATTAGTCACAATATCTTTCATGTACTTAGCATAAGGAGACATTTTGAGCATATCTGTCAAACGTATTTGCAAAAAGAGAGGTCTAATCATTTCAACAAAGCGCTCAAAATCCTCATCATCCTTTTTCTTGGATGGTTTGGGAGGAAAGGGCATGGGTTTCTGAACCCATGGTTCTCTTTCTTTACCATGCTTCCTAGCAATAAAGTCGTTCTTATCGTATCTCATGTTCTTAGGTTGTGGGTTATCAAGATCAACAACAGGTTCAATCTCCACATCCTTATCATTACTAGGTTGAGCATCAACATGAACACCACTATCAATATTATCACTAGGCTCATGTTCATCACCAGATTGTGTTTCGGCATCAGAAATAGAGACATCATTTGGATTCTCGGGTGTAACATCAACAGGTTTGCTAGCATGCAAGTTCCTATCATCTTTCTTTTTCTTCCTAATACCAGGATGACTAGGTGCATCAGTGTTAACTCCTTGAGAATCTGGTTCAATTCTCTTATGATGACCCTCAGGATACAAAGGTTCGTGAGTCATTCTACCACCTCTAGTGACAACTCTAACAGAATTATCATTCAACTCATTGAGGAAGTCATTTTGAGCCTTAAGTACTTGTTCTACTTGAGTAGTGACCATAGAGGCATGTTTCTCAAAAGCTTAAGATCATTGACATTTCTATCCACACAAGCACTTATATGATCAATCATACGAGCATTTTGTCTCAATTGTCCGCTAACATAATCATTGAAACTTTGTTGTTTGGCAACAAAGTTATCAAATTCATCTAAGCATAAGCTAGCAGGTTTATCATAAGGAATATCACTCTCATTGAATCTACGAAGAGAATTTACCTCTACTACTTGTGTCGGGTTATCAAGACCATGTATTTCTTCGATAAGTGGTAGAGTCTTAACATCTTCAGATTTAATACCTTTCTCTTGCATAGATTTCTTGGCTTCTTGCATATCTTCAGGACTGAGGAATAGAATACCTCTTTTCTTCGGAGTTGGCTTCGGAGGTGGTTCGGGAATAGTCCAAGCATTATCATTTCTCAAGCTATTATTCAATGGAATTTCAGCTTGTTCCACAGTTCGTTCCCTGAAAACACAACCAGCACAACTATTTAGGTGGTCCGTAGAAGCATCGGTTAGTCCATTATAAAAGATATCAAGTATTTCATTTTTCTCAAGAGGGTGATCAGGCAAAGCATTAAGTAGCTGGACAAGCCTCCCCAAGCTTGTGGGAGACTCTCTTCTTCAACTTGCACAAAGTTATATATATCCTGCAAGGCATCTTGTTTCTTATGGGCAGGAAAATATTTCTCACAGAAGTAGTAAATCATATCCTGGGGACTACGCACACAACCAAGAGCAAGAGAAGTGAACCAAGTCTTAGCATCACCCTTTAGTGAGAAAGGAAACAACTTAAGGATATAGTAATGGCGAATTTTTTTCCTCATCTATGAATAGGGTGGCTATATCATTCAGCTTAGTAAGATGTGCTACAATCGTTTTAGACTCATAACCATGAACAAGATCAGATTCAACCAAAGTGATTACTCAGGATCAACAGAGAATTCATAATCCTTATCAGTAACAAAGATGGGCGAAGTAGCAAACTTAGGATCGTATTTCATTCTAGCATTCAGAGATTTTTCTTTCCACTTGCGTAATAAATTCTCAAGATCATAGCTATCCTTACAAGCAAGAAAGTATTCAACTACCTCTCCCTCCATAACATAACCCTTAGGTATATCAGGCAATTCATATCTAGGATAGCTAGGTCTAACAGGTGTAACAAGAGATTCTACTTCAATAATTTCATCAGTTTCAGAAGTATCATCACATTCAGCAGTAACTCTAGCAATTTGTGCATCAAGAAATGCACCCAGTGGAAAATCATTATCAAGCAAAGCATCATAATAAGCATCATGCATAGCAGAAGTAGCATCATCAAGCACATGCGACATTTCAGAATTACCAATAGGTGGTGGTGTCGCAAATTTACTCATAACTGAAGGTGAATCAAGTGCAGAGCTAGATGGCAGTTCCTTACCTGTCCTCGTAGTTGAGGGCAAGACATTACCTTTTGGATCTCTCGGATTCCTCATAGTGATCAACAGATGTAAATCCCAAGTGACTCAGAGAATAGAGTCTTTCCTCCCCGGCAACGGCGCCAGAAAAAGGTCTTGATAACCCACAAGTATAGGGGATCGCAACAATTTTCGAGGGTAGAGTATTCAATCCAAATTTGTTGATTCGACACAAGGGGAAGCCAAAGAATATTCTTGAGTATTAGCAGTTGAGTTGTCAATTCAACCACACCTGAAAGACTTAGTATCTGCAGCAAAGTTTCAGTAGCAAAGTAGTGTGATAGTAACGGTAGCAGCGGTAACAGTAGCAGTAGTGACAGCAGTAGCGGTGAAGTAACTTAGCAAGGACCAGTAGGAAAAGACTCGTAGGCATTGGATTGGTGATGGATAATTATGTCGGATGACATTTATCATGTAACAGTTATACCATAGGGTGATATGCAACTAGCTCCAGTTCGTCAATGTAATGTAGGCATGTATTCCGTATTTAGTCATACATGCTTATGGAAAAGAACTTGCATGACATCTATTGTCCATCCCTCCCGTGGCAGCTGTGTCCTAATGGAAACTAAGGGATATTAAGGTCTCCTTTTAATAGAGAACAGAAACAAAGCATTAGCACATAGTGAATACATGAACTCCTCATACTATGGTCATCTCCGGGAGTGGTTCCAGCTATTGTCACTCTGGGGTTGCCGGGTCATAACACATAGTAGGTGACTACAACTTGCAATATAGGATCAAGAGAACACATATATTGATGAAAACAAAATAGGTTCAGATCTGAAATCATGGCACTCGGGCCCTAGTGACAAGCATTAAGCATAACAAAGTAGTAGCAACATCAATCTTAGAACATAGTGGATACTAGGGATCAAACCCCATCAAAACTAACTCGATTACATGATAGATCTCATCCAACCCATCACCGTCCAGCAAGCCTACGATGAGATTACTCATGAACGATGAAGAGCATCATGGAATTGGCGATGAAGGATGGTTGGTGATGAGGACGGCGTTGATTTCCCCTCTCCGGAGCCCAGAACGGACTCCAGATCTTCCCTCGAGAGGAAGAACAGGTGGTGGTGGCGGCTTCGTGTCATGAAACGCGATGAACTCTTTTCTCTTAATTTTTTCTGGGCGAGAGAGAATATATAGAGCTGGAGTTGGAGGTTGCGGATCCACGAGGGCCTCACAAGCCTGCCAGACAAGGCTAGGGGGGTGCCTCCTGGGCTTGTGGGCTCCTGGCTCACACATCTCCAAGTAATTCTTGCGCCAGTATTTTTTATATATTCCACAAAAAATCCTCGTAAATTTCCAGGTCATTCCGAGAACTTTTATTTCTGCGCAAAAACAACACCATGGCAATTCTGCTGAAAACAGCGTCAGTCTGGGTTAGTTCCATTCAAATCATGCATATTAGTGTTCAAAACAAGGGCAAAAGATTTTGGAAAAGTAGATACGATGGAGATGTATCACCCCCTCTCCCATCTAGGGTTGCCGCCCCCCTCAAGGGGAAACCCTAATGGGGGCGCCACCCCTCCCTTTCCCCTATATATAGTGGGGGTTTTGGCCTTTGGAGATACGGTTTTTAATCTCTCTCTCGGCGCAACCCTGCTCTTCTTCTTCCTCCTCTCCCACGGTGCTTGGCGAAGCCCTACCGGGAAACCTCGTCTCTCCATCGACACCACACCGTCGTGCTACCAAAGATCTTCCCCAACCTCTCCCTCCTCCTTGCTGGATCAAGGTGCAGGAGACATCACCGGGCTGCACGTGTGTTGAACGCGGAGGTTCCGTGGTTCGGCACTAGATCGGAATTACACCGTGATCTGAATTGCCGCGAGTACGACTCCATCAACCGTGTTCTAGCAACACTTCCACTTAGCGATCTTCAAAGATACGAACATGCACTCACCCCTCTCTCGTTGCTGGTCTCTCCATAGGAAGATCTGAATATGGCGTAGGAAATTTTTGAATTTATGCTACGTTACCTAACAGTGGCATCTGAGCCTGGTTTTCTATGCGTAGATTCTATGCACGAGTAGAACACAAAAGGTTGTGGGCGCTGATTTGTCAATTGATTGCCGTTACTAGTCTTATCTTTTCCGACGGTATTGTGGGATGAAGCGGCCCAGACCGACCTTACACGTACGCTTACGTGAGACAGGTTCCATCGGCCAACATGCACACCGTGCATAAAGGTGGCTAGCGGGTGTCTGTCTCTCCCACTCTAGTCGGATTGGATTTGATGAAAAGGGTCCTTATGAAGGGCAAATAGCTTTGGCATATCATCATTGTGGCTGTCACGTAGGTAAGAAGGCGTTCTTGCTAGAAACCCAAATCAGCCACGTAAAACTTGCAACAACAATTAGAGGACGTCTAACTTGTTTTTGCAGGATTTGACATGTGATGTGATATGGCCAAAGTTGTGATGTTGCATGTGTGATGTATGATGATCATGTTATTGTAATAGGATTCACGACTTGCATGTTGATGACTATGACAACCGGCAAGAGCCATAGGAGTTGTCTTAATTTATTGTATGAGATGCAACACCATGTGTTTACTACTTTTACTTCATTGCAAACGGTTAGCTATAGTAGTAGTGGTAGTAGTAGTTGACGTGACGACTTCACAGAGACACGATGATGGAGATCATGGTGTCACGCCGGTGACAATGATGATCATACGATGCCTGAAGATGGAGATCTAAGGAGCAAAGATGATAATGGCCATATCATGTCACTATATGATTGCATGTCATGTTTATCATGTTTTTCATCTTATTGCTTAGAACGACGGTAGCATATTAAGATGATCCCTCATAAAATTTCGAGAACGTATTCCCCTAAGTGTGCACCGTTGCGAAGGATCGTTGTCTCGAAGCACCACGTGATGATCGGGTGTGATAGATTCTAACGTTCACATACACTGGGTGTAAGCCAGATTTACACACGCGAAACACTTAGGTTGACTCGTCGATCTTAGCATGTACAGACATGACCTCGAATACAAGAGACCAAAAGGTCGAACATGAGTCGTATGGTTGAATACAATCAGCATGAAGTTGCTCACCATGACGACTAGTCCGTCTCACGTGATGATCGGACACGGGTTAGTCAACATGGATCATGTATCACTTAGATGACTAGAGGGATGTCGTTTTAAGTGGGAGTTCATACTTAATTTTATTAAATGAACTTAATTGTCATGAACTTAGTCTAAAAGATGTCTTTACAAATATTGTAGATCCAATGGCCAACGCACCTATCAACCTCAATTTCAACGCATTCCTAGAGGAAAACAAGCTGAAAGATGATCGTAGCAACTTTGCGGACTGGGTCTGCAACTTGAAGCTCATCCTCGAAGCAGCTAAAAAGGCTTATGTCCTTAATGCGCCACTAGGTGACCCTCCGGCTCCCGCAGCGACCCAGGACATTCAGAACGTCTGGCAGACGCGGAGTGATGACTACTCTCTCGTTAGGTGTGGCATGTTATACAGTTTGGAAATGGGGCTCCAAAGGCGTTTTGAGCAACACGAAGCATATGAGGTGTTCCAGGAGATGAAACTAGTTTTTCAAGCTCATGTCCGTGTCGAGAGGTATGAAGTCTCCGACAAGTTATTTAGCTGTAAGATGGAGGAGAACAGTTCTGTTAGTGAGCATATACTCAGAATGTCTGGGTTACACGGTTGTCTGACTTCGCTTGGAGTTGAACTTTCGGATGACGCTGTAATTGACAGAATCCTCCAGTCTCTCCCACCAAGCTACAAAGGTTTTGTGCTGAACTACAACATGCAAGGGATGGAGAAGACCATTCCCGAGTTGTACTCGATGCTGAAATCTGCAGAAGTAGAAATCAAGAAAGAGCATCAAGTGTTGATGGTCAATAAGACCACCAGTTTCAAGAAGGGCAAGGGTAAGAAGAACTTCAAGAAAGACGGCAAAGCCATTACCGCGCCCGGTAAGCCAGATACCGGGAAGAAGAAAAATAATGGACCCAAGCCTGAGACTGAGTGCTTCTATTGCAAGGGAAAAGGTCACTGGAAGCGGAATTGCCCCAAGTACTTAGCAGACAAGAAGGCCGGCAACATTAAAGGTATATATGATATACATGTTATTGATGTGTACCTTACAAGTGCTCGTAGTAGCTCCTGGATATTTGATACCGGTGTTGTTGCTCACATTTGCAACTCAAAGCAGGAACTGCGGAATAAGGGGAGACTGGCCAAGGACGAGGTGACGATGCGCATCGGGAATGGCTCCAAGGTCGATGTGATCGCCGTCGGCACGCTGCCTCTCCATATACCGTCGGGGTTAGTTTAAAACCTTAATAATTGTTATTTAGTACCAGCTTTGAGCCTAAATATTGTATCAGGGTCTTGCTTAATGCGAGACGGCTACTCATTTAAGTCAGAGAATAATGGTTGTTCTATTTATATGAGTGATATGTTTTATGGTCATGCTCCGCTGGTGAATGGTTTATTCTTGATGAATCTCGATCGTGATGTTACACATATTCATAGTGTGAGTACCAAAAGATGTAAAGCTGATAATGATAGTCCCATATACTTTTGGCACTGCCGCCTTGGTCATATCGGTGTTAAACGCATGAAGAAGCTCCATACTGATGGACTATTAGAGTCTCTTGACTTTGAATCATTTGACACATGCGAACCCTGCCTCATGGGCAAGATGACTAAGACTCCATTCTCAGGAATAATGGAGAGAGCAACCGACTTATTCGAAATAATACATACCGATGTGTGTGGTCCAATGAACGTTGAAGATCGCGGTGGCTATCGTTATGTTCTCACCCTCACCGATGATTTGAGTAGCTATGGGTATATCTACTTGATGAAGCACAAGTCTGAAACATTTGAAAAGTTCAAGGAATTTCAGAATGAGGTTGAGAATCAACGTGACAGAAAAATTAAGTGTCTACGATCTGATCATGGAGGAGAATATTTGAGTTACGAGTTTGGCACACACCTAAGGAAGTGTGGAATTGTTTCACAACTGACGCCGCCTGTCACACCGCAACGTAACGGAGTGTCTGAACGTTGTAATTGCACTTTATTAGATATGGTACGATCTATGATGTCTCTTACCGACTTACCGCTATCATTTTGGGGATACGCATTGGAAACTGCAGCATTCAATTTAAATAGGGCACCGTCTAAATCTGTTGAGACGACACCGTATGAATTATGGTTTGGAAAGAAACCTAAGCTCTCATTTCTTAAAGTTTGGGGCTGCGATGCTTATGTGAAGAAACTTCAACCAAAGAAGCTCTTACCCAAAGCGGAGAAATGTGTATTCATAGGATACCCTAAGGAAACTATTGGTTATACCTTCTATCTTAGATCCGAAGGTAAAACCTTTGTTGCCAAGAACGGATCCTTTCTAGAGAAAGACTTTCTCTCGAAAGAAATAAGTGGGAGGAAAGTAGAACTTGATGAGGTAATTGCACCCCCTCTCGAACCGGAGAGTACCGCAACGCAGGAAATTGTTCCTGTCGCGCCTACGCCAACTGAGGAGGAAGTCAATGATGATGATCATGAAGCTTCGGATCAAGCTGCTACTGAACCGCGAAGGTCCACAAGGGTACGCTCCGCACCGGAGTGGTTCGGCAAACCTGTGATGGAAATCATGTTGTTAGACAACGGTGAACCTTCAAACTATGAAGAAGCAATGGCGGGCCTCAACTCCAACAAATGGCTTGAGGCTATGAAATCCGAGATAGGATCCATGTATCAGAACAAAGTATTGGCTTTGGTGGACTTGCCCGATGATCGGCGAGCCATAGAAAATAAATGGATCTTCAAGATGAGGACTGGCGCAAACGGTAATGTGACCGTTTACAAAGCTCGACTTGTTGCAAAGGGTTTTCGACAAATTCAAGGAGTTGACTAGGATGAGACTTTCTCTCCCGTAGCGAAGCTGAATTCAGTCTGAATCATGTTAGGAATTGCTGCTTTTCATGATTATAAAATTTGGCAAATGGACGTCAAAACAGCGTTCCTTGACGGGTATCTTAAGGAAGAGTTGTATATGATGCAACCAGAAGGTTTTGTCGATCCTAAGAGTGCTAACAAGGTATGCAAGCTCCAACGCTCCATCTATGGGCTGGTGCAAGCATCTCGGAGTTGGAACATTCGCTTTAATGAGGTGATTAAAGCATTTGGGTTCATACAGGTTTATGGAGAAGCCTGTTTGTAAAAGAAAGTGAGTGGGAGCTCTGTAGCTTTCCTCATACTATATGTGGATGACATATTATTGATGGGGAATAATATATAGTTGTTGGAGAGCATAAAGGCCTATTTGAACAGGAGTTTTTCAATGAAGGACCTTGGAGAAGCTGCATACATATTAGGCATCAAGATCTATAGAGATAGATCGAGACGCCTCATAGGTCTTTCGCAAAGTACATACCTTGACAAGATATTGAAGAAGTTAAATATGGAAAACTCAAAGAAGGGGTTCTTGCCAGTTTTGCAAGGTATGAGATTGAATAAGACTCAGTCACCGACCACGGCAGCAGATAGAGAGAAGATGAGTACTGTCCCCTACGCTTCAGCCGTAGGCTCTCTAATGTATGCCATGCCGTGTACCAGACCTGATATAAACCTTGCCATAAGTTTGGTAGGGAGGTACCAAAGTGATCCCGGTATGGAACACTGGACAGTGGTCAAGAATATCATTAAGTACCTGATGAGGACTAAGAAGATGTTTCTCATTTATGGAGGTGAAGAAGAGCTCGTCGTAAAGGGTTACATTGATGCTAGCTTCGACACAGATCCGGATGACTCTAAGTCACAGACCGGATACGTGTATGTTATGAATGGCGGGGCAGTGAGCTGGTGCAGCAACAAGTTGATACGTCTCCAACGTATCTATAATTTTTTATGGTTTCATGCTATTGTCTTGTCAAACTTGGATGTTTTGTATGCCTTTTCTATCTTTTTTAGGACTAACTTATTAACTCAGTGCCAAGTGCCAGTTCCTGTTTTTTCGTGTTTTTGACCCTTTTTAGAGGAGGATTTTAAATGGAGTCCAAATGGAATAAAACTTCCAAAAAGATTTTTTCCGGAACAGAAGACGATCGAGAGACTTGAAAACCAAGGCAGAGAGTCACCAGGGACCCCACAAGCCCCCTGGCCGCGGCCAGGGGGACCGCACCTCCCAGGCTTGTGGGCTCCCTGGGCCTCCCTGCCCTAGCTCCTTCGCCTATAAATTCCCTAAAATCCCAGAAAAACCAGGAGATCAATGAAAACACTTATCCGCCGCCGCAAGCTTCTGTCTCCGCAAGATCCTATCTGGGCACGTTCTGGTGCCCTGCCGGAGGGGGATTCGGATACAGAGGGCTTCTTCATCAACACCATGACCTCTCCGACGATGCGTCAGTAGTTCACCATAGACCTACGGGTCCATAGCTAATAGCTAGATGGCTTCTCCTCTCTCTTGTATCTTCAATACAAAGTTCTCCATGATCTTCATGGAGATCTATCCAATGTAATCTTCTTTGTGGTGTGTTTGTCGAGATCCGATGAATTGTGGATTTATGATCATCTTATCTATGAATCTTATTTGTGTTTCTTCTGATCTCTCTTATGCATGATTTCATATCCTTGTAATTCTCTTCGAGTTGTGGGTTTTGTTTGGCCAACTTGTATATATGATTCTTGCAATGGGAGAAGTGCTTGGTTTTGGGTTCATACCGTGCGGTGACCTCACCCAGTGACAAAAGGGGTAGCGAGGCACGCATCTTGTTGTTGCCATCAAGGGTAAAAAGATGGGGTTTTCATCATTGGTTTGAGTTTATCCCTCTACATCATGTCATCTTGCTTAAGGCGTTACTCTATTCGTCATGAACTCA
The DNA here is from genome assembly GCF_904849725.1 of Hordeum vulgare subsp. vulgare. Classification (NCBI taxonomy): domain Eukaryota; kingdom Viridiplantae; phylum Streptophyta; class Magnoliopsida; order Poales; family Poaceae; genus Hordeum; species Hordeum vulgare. Next base: position 435,886,836 of record NC_058524.1, read on the forward strand.
ATACACTAGATGCATGCTGGATAGCGGCCGATGTGTGGAGTAATAGTAGTAGATGCAGAAAGTATCGGTCTACTTGTATCGTACGTGATGCCTATATGTATGATCATTGCCTTAAATATCGTCATGACTTTGCGTGGTTCGATCAATTGCTCGACGGTAATTTGTTCACCCACTGTAATATTTGCTATTTTGAGAGAAGCCTCTAGTGAACACTATGGCCCCCGGGTCTACTTCACACCATATTTTTAACCTTACTCTTTTACTTCGTTGCACTTTCCGCCTTCAGATCTCACTTTGCAATCAATCTTGAAGGGATTGACAATCCCTTTATAGCGTTGGGTGCAAGCTCTTTTGTGTTTGCGCAGGTACTCTAGAATTGACAAGATTCTCCTACTGGATTGATACCTTGGTTCTCGAACTGAGGGAAATACTTACTGCTCGTGTGCTGCATCAGCCTTTACTCTTCAAGGGAAAAACCAACACAAGCCAAGTCTCCGTCAACGTGCCAATTTCTGGCGCTGTTGTTTGAGAAGTAGCAGAAGGATTTCTGGCGTCGTTGCCAGGGAGGATCAAGTCAAGAACTCATCGAAGTAAGTGTCGCAAACTCATCTCTTGCATTTACCTTTTTTGCCTCTTGTTTTCCTCTCCCCCACCTTTGAAAAACAAAAATTTACAAAAATATTTGCCTTTTTCTTCGTTTGCCTTTTTCGTTCGCCCATTTCTCTCACTTGCTTTCTGTCCGCTTGTGTGCTTGCTTGCTTGCTGAAGTCACCATGACTGAAAACACCAAACTTTGTGACTTCTCGAATACTGATAATAATGATTTTATTAGTACTCCGATTGCTCTCGCCACTAGTGAGAAATCATACAAAATCAATGCTGCTTTGCTGAATCTTGTTATGAAAGAGCAATTATCCAGCCTTCCTAGTGAAGATGTCGCATCCCATCTTAATACCTTCATTGAGCTTTGCGATATGCAAAACAAGAAAGATGTGGATAATGATGTGATTAAATTGAAGATTTTTCCTATCTCTTTGCGAGATCGAGCAAAAACTTGGTTTTCGTCTTTGCCCAAAAATAGTATTGATTCATGGAATAAGTGCAAAGATGCTTACATATCCAAGTATTTTCCGCCGGCTAAGATTATCTCTCTCCGTAATGATATCATGAATTTTAAGCAACTTGATCATAAACATGTTGCACAATCTTGGGAGAGAATGAAATTGATGATTAGAAATTGTCCCGCTCATGGCTTGAGTCTTTGGATGATTATACAAATCTTTTACGCTGGCTTGAATTTCGCTTCTAGAAATATCTTGGACTCCGCCTCAGGTGGAACGTTCATGGAAATCATGTTAGGAGAAGCTACAAAACTCTTAGACAATATCATGACGAACTACTCTCAGTGGCACACTGAAAGGTCACCTACTAGTAAGAAGGTACACGCTATAGAAGAAATTAACTCGTTGAGTGCTAAGATGGATGAGTTAATGAATTTGGTAGCTAGTAGAAGTGCTCCTTCAGATCCTAATGATATGCCCTTGTCTTTCTTGATTGAGAGTAGCAACGCTAGCTTGGACGTTAATTTTGGTTGGTAGGAATAATTTTGGCAACTACAATGCTTTTAGAGGAAACTATGTTCCTAGGCGTTTTCCTAGTAACCCCTCTAATAACTTCGGCAACTCCTACAACAACACTCATGGAAATTACAATAGATTACCCTCTTATCTAGAGAGTAATATCAAAGAGTTTATCAACTCACAAAAGATTTTCAATGCGTCCATAGAGGAAAAACTATTCAAAATTGACGATTTGGCTAGGAGCGTTGATAGAAGGTCTAGTGATATTGATGCTTTTAAAGTTAGATGTGCTCCTCCCAAGATCAATATGGATGAAACTTTGAAAGCTATGTGTGTTTCCATGAGTAAGAGTAAACAAAGAACCACCCAAATTCGTGCTAGACATGAATGGCTCAAAAGGGCGTATTATCGTGATAAGAATCACAAAGATCTTAAAGTGCTTGGTGTGACTCCCATTGAATCTTTGTTTTCTAGTGTCAAACCTAATGATGATGGGGCTGGATATGAATCCACTTTGGTTGAAAAACGCCCCAATGATTCGGAGTCCATCTATCTTGATGCTAAAAGCATTGAAAGTGGAGTAGAAGATATTAAAACTATGAGTAGTAATGAAATTACTACTTTGGATTTCAAGGAATTCAATTAAGATAGTTGCTCCTTGATTGAATGCATTTCCTTGATGCAATCCATGCTAAATTCTCCACACGCTTATTGCCAAAACAAGGCCTTTACCGATCATATCATCGAAGCTATGATAAAATCTCTTGAAGAGAAACTTGAATTGGAAGTTTATATCCCTAGAAAGCTTCATGATGAGCGGGAACCTACTATCAAAATCAAAATAAAAAACTATGAATGCAATGCTTTGTGTGATTTGGGTGCTAGTGTTTCCACAATTCCAAAGTCTTTATGTGATGTTCTGGGTTTTAATGAGATTGAGGAGTGTTCTCTTAATTTGCATATTGCGGATTCTACTATCAAGAAACCCATGGGATGGATCAATGATGTTCTTATTATTCCAAATAGGAATTATGTACCCGTGGATTTCATTGGGCTTGACATTGATTGCAATCCTACATGCCCTATCATTCTTGGTAGACCTTTCCTAAGGACTATCGATGCTATCATCTATATGAAGGATGGGAATATTAGATTTCAATTTCCTTTAAATAAGGGCATGGAGCATTTTCCTAGAAAGAAAATAAGATTGCCTTATGAATCCATGATGATGGCTACTTATGGTTTGAGCACCAAAGACGACGATACGTGATTCTATCGCCTTATGCCTAGCAAAGGGCGTTAAACAATAGCGCTTGTTGGGAGGCAACCCAATGCATTTATCTTTTTACTTCTGTCTTGTTGTGTCCATACTATCGTAATTCGGTTATGATTGTGTATTTTGTGTTTCTTTTTGTGTTTGAGCCAAGCAAAACCTTTATGACTAGTCTTGGTGATGGTTGTTTGATCCGGCTGGAAAAAGGTAGAAACTTTTTGCTCACGAGATTATTTTTCATTTTTATTCAGAAAGATCTTTTGAGTTGATTCTTTTTTATTCTGGTTTATATGACTTTTAACCAGGATGTCGTAACTTTTCTGAATTTTGGAGGTAACATAAGTATACGAAGTATACAGATTGCTACAAACTGGTCTGTTTTTGACAGATTCTATTTTTGTTGAGTTGGTTGTTTGTTTTGATGAAACTATGGATAGTATCGGGGGGTACTAGCCATGGAAAAGTGAGAATACAGTAATCTAACACCAATATGAATAGAAATCAAGACTGCTACAGTACCTAAAGAGGTGGTAGTTTGTTTTCTTGTGCTAATGATATCACGAGTTTCTGTTTAAGTTTTGTGTTGTGAAGTTTTCAAGTTTTGGGTGATGTTCTCATGGACAAATGGATAAAGAGTGGAAAGAGCTCAAGCTTTGGGATGCCCAAGGCACCCCAAGCCAAATTCAAGGACACCAAAAAGCCTAAGCTTGGGGATGCCCCGGGAAGGCATCCCCTCTTTCGTCTTCAATCCATCGGTAACATTACTTGGAGCTATATTTTTATTCACCACATGATATGTGTTTTGCTTGGAGAGTCTTGTATCGTAGGAGTCTTTTCTTTTTGTTGTGTCACAATCATCCTTGCTGCACACCTTTTGAGGGAGACATGAACTCATCGTGAATTTTCTAGAATGCTCATTGTGCTTCACTTATACCTTTTGAGCCTAGATAATTTTGCTCTATGTGCTTCACTTAGATATTTTAGAGCACGGCGGTGCGTGACCTGGTAGTTGGTTTGTGCGATGAAAGTAGTCCCAAAGGTGACGGGTACCCAAGGAGGATACAAAAAGTTCCATCTTCATGTGCATTGAGAAGAAAGAGAAGTTTGATTCCTTTCAATTGGTTTTGAGACGTGGATTTGGTAATATTAAGAGTTATGTTAGTAGGGTGTTGTGAATCTAGAAATACTTGTGATGAAGTTAGTAATTCCCGTAACATGCACGTATGGTGAACTGCTATGTTAGGAAGTCTGAGCATAATTGATCTATTGATTGTCATCCTTTGTGTTGCGGTCGGGATCGCGCGATGGTTAACACCTACCAACCCTACCCCTAGGAGTATGCATTTAGCAAAAATTATATGAGTTCTTCATGACTAATGTGAGTCCATGGTATAGATGCACTTTCACTTTCCACCATTGCTAGCCTCTCTAGTGCCGCGCAATTTTCGCCGGTGCACAAACCCACCATATGCCTTCCTCAAAACAGCCACCATACCTACCTACTATGCCATTTTCATAGCCATTCTGAGATATATTGCCATGCAACTCCCACCGTTCCGTCTCATGACTTGTGCGGTCACTCGCATATTGCCATTGCATGATCGTAAGATAGCTAGCGAGATGCTTCAACGTCATACGCCAAGCTAGATCGTTGCACATCCCGGTACACTACCGGAGGCATTTCCTATAGAGTCATCATCGTTCTAAGCTTTGAGCTGTGAGTAAATAAAAGTGTGATGATCATCATTATTAGAGCATAGTCCCATGTGAGGAAGTAAAAAAAAGAGCCCAAAGAGCCCAAATAAAAAAAGAGAGGCCAAAGAGCCCAAATAAAAAAAAAGACAAAAAAAGAGAGAAGGGACAATGCTACTATCTTTCTCGACACTTGTGCTTCATAATAGCACCATGTTCTTCATGATTGAGAGACTCTTGTTTTGTCACCACCATATACTAGTGGGAATCTTTATTTTATAACTTGGCTTGTATATTCCAATGATGGGCTTCCTCAAATTGCCCTAGGACTTCGTGAGCAAGCAAGTTGGATGCACACCCACTAGTTTTCCTTCTGAGATTTCACATACTTATAGCTCTAGTGCATCCTTTATATGACAATCCCTACTCATTCACATTGATATCTATTAATGGGCATCTCCATAACCCTTTGATACGCTGAGACAATGTGACCATCTCCTCCTTTTATGTCTGACAACCACCACCACACTCTAGTCCACCTATAGTGCTATATCCATGGCTCACGCTCATGTATTGCGTGATAGTTGTAAAAGGTTTGAGAAAGTAAGAGTGCGAAAACAATTACTTGGCCAATACCGGGGTTGTGCATGATTTACATTAGTTGTGTGAGGATGATGGAACATAGCCAGACTATATGATTTTGTAGGGATAAGTTTTTTTGGCCTTGTTATTTCGAAAGTTCATTATTACCTTGCTAGTTTGCTTGAAGTATTATTGTTTTCATGTCAATAGCAAACTATTGTTTTGAATCTTACGGATCTGAACATTCATGTCACATGAAAGAAGTTACAAAGGACAATTATCTAGGTAGCATTCCACATCAAAAATTCAGCCTTTATCACTTCTCTACTCGAGGACGAGTAGGAGTTAAGCTTGGGGATGCTTGATACTTCTCCAACGTATCTATAATTTTTGATGGTTTCATGGTATTATCTTTTCAAACTTTGGATGTTTTGTATGCCTTTTATATCTTTTTTGGGACTAACTTATTAACTCAGTGCCAAGTGCTAGTTCCTGTTTTTCCATGTTTTTGACCCTTTTCAGAGGAGGATTTGAAACGGAGTCCAAACGGAATAAAACTTCCGAAAAGATTTTTTCCGGAACAGAAGACGATCGGGAGACTTGAGAACCAAGGCAGAGGGTCACCAGGGGCCCCACAAGCCCCCTAGCCGCGGCCAGGGGGGCCGCGCCTCCCAGGCTTGTGGGCTCCCTGGGCCTCCCCTGCCCTAGCTCCTTCGCCTATAAATTCCCTAAAATCCAAGAAAAAACCAGGAGATCAACGAAATCACTTTTCCGCCACCGCAAGCTTCTGTCTCCGCAAGATCCCATCTGCGGCACGTTCTGGTGCCCTGTCAGAGGGGGGATTCGCATACGGAGGGCTTCTTCATCAACACCATGACCTCTCCGATGATGCATGAGTAGTTCACCATAGACCTACGGGTCCATAGCTAGTAGCTAGATGGCTTCTTCTCTCACTTGGATCTTCAATACAAAGTTCTCCATGATCTTCATGGAGATCTATCCGATGTAATCTTGTTTTCGGTGTGTTTGTCGAGACCCAATGAATTGTGGATTTATGAACAGATTATCTATGAATCTTATTTGAGTTTCTTCTGATCTCTCTTATGCATGATTGCATATCCTTGTAATTCTCTTCGAGTTGTGGGTTTTGTTTGGCCAACTTGATCTATGATTCTTGCAGTGGGAGAAGTGCTTGGTTTTGGGTTTGTACCGTGCGGTGACCTCAGCCAGTGACAGAAGGGGTAGCGATGCACGCATTGTGTTGTTGCCACCAAGGATAAAAAGATGGGGTTTCCATCATTGGTTTGAGTTTATCCCTCTACATCAAGTCATCTTGCTTAAGGCGCTACTCTGTTCGTCATGAACTCAATACACTAGATGCATGCTGGATAGCGGTCGATGTGTGGAGTAATAGTAGTAGATGCCTATATGTATGATCATTGCCTTAGATATCGTCATGACTTTGCACGGTTCTATCAATTGCTCGACAGTAATTTGTTCACCCACCGTAATATTTTCTATTTTGATAGTCAATCCCTTCTGAAGATTGATTGCTTGGTCACCGACCTTGGAGTGGTCCCAAGCGCGTGGGGTCCGATGACACTCTTGTGTGATAACACTGGGGCCATTGCCATAGCCAAGGAGCCCAGGTTTCACCGGAAGACCAAGCACATCAAACGCCGCTACAACTCGATCCAGGACCATGTCTAGAGTGGAGTAATAGGTATTTGTAAAGTGCACACGGATCTGAATATTGCACACCCGTTATCTAAATCTCTTCCTCGAGCAAAACATGATCAACACCACAATGCTATGGGTGTTCGATACATCACAATGTAACTAGATTATTGACTCTAGTGCAAGTGGGAGACTATTGGAAATATGCCTTAGAGGCAATAATAAAATGGGAGACAGTAATTTGTTCACCCACCGTAATATTTTCTATTTTGAGAGAAGCCTCTAGCGAACACTATGGCCCCCGGGTCTACTTCACATCATATTTTCACCCTTACACTTTTCTTCCTTGCACTTTCCGCCTTCAGATCTCACTTTGCAATCAATCTTGAAGGGATTGACAACCCCTTTATAGCGTTGGGTGCAAGCTCTTTTGTGTTTGTGCAGGTACTCTGGACTTAACGAGATTATCCTACTGGATTGATACCTTGGTTCTCAAACTGAGGGAAATACTTACTGCTCCTTGCTGCATCGCCCTTTCCTCTTCAAGGGAAAAACCAACACAAGCTCAAGAGACGACAAAAGATTTTTGTCGCCGTAGCACTAATATAGATCTGAAAAAGAGAGAAAATAAAGTAGAAAAGTAAATACAAAAGTAGAGATTGCGAATAGATGATGTGAAGTAGATCCGAGGGCTGTAGGTTTCATTAGTGGCTTCTCTTGAGAAAATAGAAAGCGGTGGGTTGACAAATTACTCTTGGGAAATTGATAGAAAAGCAAATAATTATGACGATATTCATGCCAATGATCTTGTATACATGCATCATGTCCAAGATAAGTAGACCAACTTCTGACTGTTGGAAATATGCCCTAGAGGCAATAATAAAATGGTTATTATAATATTTCCTTGTTCATGATAATCGTCTATTGTTCATGCTATAATTGTATTAGCAGGAAATAGTAATACATGTGTGAATAAATAGATCACAATGTGTCCCTAGCAAGCCTCTAGATTGGCTAGTTTGTTGATCAATAGATGATCATGGTTTCCTGATCATGGACATTGGATGTCATTGATAACGGGATCACATCATTGGGAGAATGATGTCATGGACAAGACCCATTCCTGAGCATAGCACTAGATCGTATTGTTCTTATGTTAAAGCTTTTCTAATGTCAAGTGTCTTTTCCTTCGATCGTGAGATTGTGCAACTCCTGGATACAGTAGGAGTGCGTTGGGTGTATCAAACGTCACAACGTAACTGGGTGACAATAAAGGTGCACTACGGGTATCTCCGGAAGTGTCCGTTGAGTTGGTACGAATCGAGATCGGGATTTGTCACTCCGTGTGACGGAGAGGTATCTCTGGGCCCACTCGGTAGAACATCATCATAATGAGCTCAGTGTGAGTAAGTAGTTAGTCATGGGATGATGTGCTACGGAACGAGTAAAGAGACTTACCGGTAACGAGATTGAACAAGGTATAGGTATACTCACGATCGAATCTCGGGCAAGTTCTATACCGACAGACAAAGGGAATTGTATACGGGATTGATTGAATCCTTGACATCGTGGTTCATCCGATGAGATCATCGTGGAACATGTGGGAGCCACCATGGGTATCCAGATCTCGCTGATGGTTATTTTCCGGAGAGTGTCTCGGTCATGTCTGCATTATTCCCGAACCCGTAGGGTCTACACACTTAAGGTTCGATGGCGCTAGGGTTATAGGGAATTGTTATACGAGGTTACCGAAGGTTGTTCGGAGTCCCGAATGAGATCCCGGATGTCACGAGGAGCTCCCGAATGGTCCGGAGGTAAAGATTGATATATAGGATGGATGGGTTTAGATGCTAGAAATGTTTCGGGCACCACCGACAAAGTGTCGGGACCACAGGAAGGGTTCCGGAGGCCCGCCGGTAGGGGTCACAAGCCCCAGAAGGCTACATGGGCCAAGTGAGGGAGGGAACCAGCCCCTAGGTGGGCTGGTGCGCCCCCCACACTCAGACCAGGCGCACCAGAGAGGGAGGGAGGGGATACCCTAGGCGCTAGTGGGCCTAAGGCTCACCTAGAGGTGCGCCAGCCCCTCTCCTCCCTGGCCGCCGCCCCCCTCTCCCATCTAGGCTGCCGCCCCCCTCAAGGGGGAAACCCTAAAGGGGGCGCCACCCCTCCCTTCCCCCTATATATAGTGGGGTTTTTGGCCTTTGGAGATACGGTTTTCAATCTCTCTCTCGGCGCAGCCCTGCTCTTCTTCTTCCTCCTCTCCCACAGTGCTTGGCGAAGCCATGCCGAGAGACCTCGTCTCTCCATCGACACCACACCGTCGTGCTGCCGGAGATCTTCACCAACCTCTCCCTCCTCCTTGCTGGATCAAGGTGCGGTAGACGTCACCGGGCTGCACGTGTGTTGAACGCGGAGGTTCCCTGGTTCGACACTAGATCGGAATCACACCGCGATCTGAATCGCCGCGAGTACGACTCCATCAACCGCGTTCGAGCAACGCTTCCGCTTAGAGATCTTCAATGGTACGAAGATGCACTCACCCCTCTCTCGTTGCTGGTCTCTCCATAGGAAGATTTGAATATGGCGTAGGAAATTTTTGAATTTATGCTACGTTAACCAACACTAACTGCATCTACTTCTATTACTCCACACATCGACTGCTATCCAGCATGCATCTAGTGTATTGAGTTCATGGAGAAACGGAGTATCGGCGAAAAGATCGACACCTATGGGGGCCTCAACGGTCCCCTTTTTGCTGGTTTGGTGGGGAGAGGGGTCGCGGCAAGAGCAGAACCAACAGTCAGGGCCCGGCAAGATCTTTTTACCCAGGTTCGGGCCGCATAGTGCATAAAACCCTACTCCTGCATGCGTTCAATTATTCGTTTTGGGTTACTGTGGATCTGTCCTTCTGTACAGCCTTTCGATTGGTCAAAAAGCCAAAAGTCCTTACTACTAAGCCTCGGGCCTCCTTTTATAGGCAAAGGGGTCACCAAAGTGGCTCAGTGGGTGAACGGTGGGTTCATGAGTGGAACAGTGCCGACCGACAGTTATAGTGTTACTGCGGTGCATTAAATGCCCTTACAGACTTCCCTAACCTCATCAGGGGGGTTGGACACGTACCCACACGTGGCAACTTCGGGATGTTGAGCTGGCGTGCGGGCGGACGCGTGGTCCATGCATCAGTGGTGGTGTGTTCGTCGATGGAGGCGTTCACAGGTCGCGAGGGCGCCCTGGGCCCGCACCTCCTCCCGGGCCTTCTCTTCCTTCCTGGCAGGGTTACCTTGCCGGGGCTCTTCTTGTTCCTCTCGACAAGGAGGCGATGGCCTGCCGAGGCCTTGTCAATCTTTCCGACAAGGGTGGCTTGCCGGGGCTCAGTCCTTCTTCCTCGACGGGAGGGTCTCGCCGTGGCATTGTCTATCTCCCCAACAGGGAGCTCTTGCCGGGGTCTCTTCTACTTTCGCAGCAAGCGAGTGCTTGTCGGGGGCTTGCAATCAGCACTTGGTGGCTTCTGAGTTTTGCTTCCGCCCTAAGCTCCAGCGACGCACCTTGTCGCTGCAGAGGGTCTGCCGGTGTCCGTGCACAACTCCGGGGCATTGGAGACCCCAGTCTTTAGTACACCGACAGGAGCCCCCGGGCTTGGGCCACACACGCATGCGATGCTTTGTTGGGCCAGACCAAAAGTGGTGCGGCACTCGTAGGCTCCGGGCTTATCAGAATCGAGCCATTAGAGGCTTTCTTTCCCCACGTCGCGCATTGAATGCACAAGGTGGGAGGGTGGGTGATGTGCACGTGATGGCATCTTTATTCCCTGAAAATGCCTCTGCCACGTGTAGGACATGTGCATCGGCGGTCGGGCAAGTGGCTATCGTGGCCTCAAAAGTCACGGGCATGGATGGGCCCATCCCTACATGCATTGGTGCATCAGGGCGGTTCCATGTTCTGCCCGTGACGTGAGGGTGATTGGGCGAGAGGGATGGTGGCTTCTGGAGCGAGGAGGGTGGCCTCCGAGCTTTGCCCTATAAATTAGGGTGTTTGCGCGGAGGTTTTGCCCACCCATCTCACTCTCGAAGCCTTTAGCGCCTGCCGCCTTGTGTTCTCTTGTTTCTTTCAGCTTTGCCGGTGGCACCCGCCCTAACCATGGTTAGGGGACGGGGCCGGCCTCCATCGGCCGCCAGGGCGGCAAGGGGATCCCGCTCGGATCGTGCCACAGCTTCAGGGGCCGCAGCCAGCTGCAGCCCCGTCGACTGTGGCGGGAGACGCTCGAGGGGCTGAGGACATCGGGGACGTGTCCGAGGGAGGCGGAGTGCTGCCTCGATCTCCCTTCTCGTGCCTTGTTCTTCGGGTGGCCACTCGAAGGCGACGCCTTTCGAGTTCATCGCAGAGCTTCCTGGCCCCCTTCGGGGTCATCTTCATGTTCCTCGCGTCTTTGCCATGGTGATGGGGGTCGACCGACTGATAACCCACAAGTGTAGGGGATCGCAACAGTCTTCGCGGGTAAGTTAACCCAATTTATTGATTTGACACAAGAGGAGCAAAAGAATAATTATAAGCTTTAACAGTTGAGTTGTCAATTCAACCGCATGTCCGCACCTCAAAGATACTTGCTTGGCGATGAAATATTAGTAGCAACGTTGATATGGAAGTGATGGTGGCAACGAAAATAATAGCGGCAAAGAAACGAAAGTAAAACAGCGGAAGTAAAACTACTTGTGACCAGCTGGATTAAAACACTGTAGGCTAAGGAGATGGATGGTTAGTCATGGATGACAGATATCATGTATTTAACTTGCGGCAAGGCACATAGAAAAGTAATGATCATCTAGGCATATATCAAACATTAGGCATGTATCTCGGGGTAGTTGTACGTGCTTGCAGTAAGAACTTGTACGACATCTTTTGTACTCCCATTCCGTTATCAAGGGGGCCAAATGGAACTTACGGATATTAAGGTGCTCCTATCAAAGAGCACGGGAACAAAGCATTAACAATCAATGGATAGATGGAATCCTCAAACTATAGCCCATCCCCTTTGGTGTCCCAAGCTGTCACCATTGGGATCGTCGGTTCCACACTATAATAGGTGCATACTGCTCATAGATAGGATCTAGAACACGAATATATTCATAAAAACATAAGGTATTCAGATCTGAAATCATGGCACTCGGACCCAAAGTGACAAGCATTAAGAGTAACAAGTAGTAGCAAAGATGATAAACACCATAGTAGATGGTAGGCAACATGCCCCAACAATCTGATGAACTATTACATGATCTAACTCATCCAATCTCTCTCATCCCCTTCACCTACAGCAGGGAATTACTCACACATGATGGGAGGAGCCATCGAAGGATGATGAAGTGGTGATGGTTATGACGATGACGATGATTTCCCCTCTCCAGAGGCCAAAACAGCCTCCAGATTAGCTCTCCCGAAGAAGAACCGAGGGTGGCGGACGCTCCACGTCGAGAACTTGCAAAACAACTTCTATTCTGGAATTTCCTCATCACAGGTAAAAATAGGAGCCTGAGTAGGGCACCATAGGGGGTGGGCCCCACCCGGGCGGCCTCCCGGCGCGGCCAGGGGGCAGGTTGCACCAACAGGTCGCCTGGGCGCCTTGTGGCTCCCCTCTGGCCCGTCTTCTGGCCCATGGTCCCTCCCAGTGCGTGTATTTTCTCTATTTTTTCTGGGAAATTTCCGGGACGTCTAAATATCCATTTTCCTGCACACAAGAAAACCATAGAGACAGCTCTGCTGAAAACAGCGTCAGTCCGGGTTAGTTTCGTTCAAATCATGCAAGAATGACGCCAAAACAATAGCAAAGGTGTTTGGAAAAGTCGATACGTTTGAGACATATCAACTCCCCCAAGCTTTGCATATTGCTTGTCCTCAAGCAATTTAGTTCAACGAACTAAACGCGACAAAGAAAACTTGACAAACTCTTTTGCTTCATCAGATGTATATAATCATGCACTATGCACAAGTCCAACAAGTATTGAAGTAATGCCACAAATACAATGCACGAAGCAATCCTTCGATCATGTGAAGAGTTTCAAACAACTAAGAATGAATAATGTCTAATTGAAAAGCATAACGAGAACACAATGCACATGACCTGGATATACTAGAGTGGTATCTCACTAGCCCCCATGAGTGAAGGAAAACATAAATGCAGACGCTCCTTCGGAGTTTTAGAGGAGACTAGAAATAAATATTTCAGAATAAGCAATATCACAATCATTCAGAAGACAATGTGGTGCTTTGGGACAATGCACATTACACTTAGAATGACAATTATGCTCTCCGTAGTTGGTGCTTTTATGAGAAGAGGACGACCCAACAGAAAAGTAAAATAGATAGGCCCTTCGCAAAGGGAAGCACTGATTTGCAGAGGTGCCAGAGCCTGTGCTTTAAAACATAGATAAATCAAAATTTTGGACGGCATGCTTTCATTGTCAACGTAACAACAAAGAGATCTCAATATCTTCCATGCTAAATACATTATATGTGGTTCCCAAACACAAAAGTAAAGTTTTAACTCCCCCTCCACCAATCGATCACATTCCACGGCGGGCTGAATCCACGGGTACCGTCCATACAAACAACAATCCTGGGGGAGTTTTGTTTCATTAAATTTGACTTGACTCTGAGCATGGAACTGGGCATCCTGGTTACCATCCACTTTCTCTTGAATGATAGTGAATCAACACATATCTTGAGAATGACCTACTTAGGATGGAAGATACTCATAGCTCATAGTCAATACATGAGCGATTCGGGCATACAGAACAAAATATTTAATTGAAAATTTAGAACACGGCACATGCAAATTTACTTAGAACGGCACATAAATACCGCATATAGGTAGGTATGGTGGACTCATATGGCGCAACTGGTTTCAAGGATTTTGGATGCACAAGTAGCCAGTCCACTTAGTACACGTGAAGGCTAGCAAAAGACAGGGTAGCGACCAATTAGAGAGCAATAACGGTCATAATCATGCAGAGAGACAAAGCAACGTTGAATCGGGCATGAAAGCGATATAACTATTCTGAAATAAAAATATCATCAACGCTTGATAGACTTCTCGACATAAACATGTGTAAGCATGTGCCAAGTCAATCCAATAACTCTCCAAAGGGAAATACCACTCTAATATGCCAAACCATGAACAATTCAATGCATGCTAAACATTTCAATAACACATTATGCACTCCACCTATTTGAGACTAGTCACAAAGAAAGCATAAACTACTAGGAAAACATTGTAATCATAGCACTATGTCGCTACAAGCTGGTCTCTAGATCATAAGTACAGGCATATGTACAAAAGTAGAAACAAATAGAGTTCATACCGCCTTTCCTTGTTGCATTCCTTCCGTCGATCTTCGTCATTATTAAATCATCACTTGCACGATCTAACGTAGAAAGATATAATCAAGCGCAATTGCAACCATGGACATGAGCTGAACTCTGCAAACAAAGCAAACTAAAGAAAGAAAAGAAATCTTTTTGGGTTTTCCAAAGGTTAAGCAAAAGCAAAAGAAAAGAGAAATATTTTTGTTGTTTTTGCAAAGAGAGAACAAGCAAAAACTCTGAAAATATTTACAAAGGATACCACGAATGATACAATGAAAGGGGAGAAGGATACATACTCCCCCAAGCTTAGGCTTTTGGCCTAAGTTGAGCTCGGCTACTGCGGGCTCCAAGAGCTTCCTCCGGCTCCGGAGTGGTACCGGTGGCTCCAAGAATCATACGAGGCCTCGGGCGCATACACTGATGTCCAGCTGGCCTCCCAAGGAGAAGATTCTTCTTCCTCGGGAACAACCTCCTCCATGGAGTTGTGGAACTGCTGCTGGATCAGGAACTCGTCCAACTCAGTCGAGGTGAAAGACCACCCGTTCCTGCTAGTGTAATCAAACAAAAGTGCTGCAGGAAGACGGATCTCGCGAGTAGTAAGCTCGCCAAACCTCATAATATAAACAAGGTCACTAAACTCGGAAGTCCTAGTAACAAACTCATGCCTCTTCATAGCGGTAAGATCAAAATTTATGCATGGAAAAGGCACATCATCCGCACGTACAGTGCACTCAAGGTGCTCGAGGATAAGCGTGGCATAAATGCGACCAAAGTGAGGCCCTTTGCCGCTGTTAGCGATGAGGCGGCGAGCAATCAAAGCACCAATATTATACGTGTTATCTCCTAAGAGGGCGGCTGCCAAGATAGCGAGATCCGGAGCTGAAATGTTGCTCGTGTTGTCATGAGCTAACACCCCTCGAGCAATATAGTATGCGAAATACCTGATGTGAGGAAACAAGATGCTGGAGAGTTTTCTCCGGTGAATTTCTCGCGGGTCCTTACTGTGAAGGGAAGCGAATAGAGATTTCAGCTCGTAGGGCTGAATGTTCATTTTGGTCGTCTTCCCGACATTCCGCACACCTATAATATCACAAAATTCTGCCAAAGACATGGTAAAGACATCCTCATATAGTCTGAATTCAATCATACAAGTTTTATCATTATATCTAAACCAGTTGACAAAATAATAGGTGAGTTTTGGATACTGTTGTACACGTCGTGTTACGAGATGTGTCAAACCTGCAGCTGCACAGAGGTTATCAAACATATCCTTAATACGTGCCGCCATAAGGAAATCTTAACACGGGTATGCCATGGCACGTGTCGTGTCCGTCTCGTGGAACAACTCCGGTGGCACAATATCATCATTGTAACTTGTCCTCACAGTGGAGGATGAAGCTGCAACTCTAGTTAATCTATCGGTAGGCTCGGGTCTCTTCTTCCCAAGCCATCCCTTTGCTTTTCCAAACAAGCTCATTTCTGAAATTTTTGGTTCATTAAAAAAATGGAGGTTTAAGCAACAATGAGTTGGAGCAAACTATTCTACTCCCTCCCCTTATACATAAGCTTGCATCAAAACTTCAAAAATAAATTTCTAAGCATGCATGCAAGCTCATATGAACAGCACCAACAGCTCCTAAATACTCATAAATAAGACCACCAATCAAAATTTTAATTGGAGGAGTCACATACCAGGGAGCAAATGCTAAAATTCTCAATGCAAATGATGGGCTATAGAGAGAGTTCGAAATTTGCCACCAAGAACAACAAGAACTCGATCTCCAATAGAAAAATCGGAATTTTTGGAGTGAGAGAGAGAGAGAACGGAGGAATAAGTACCTGGAAAGGGGCCCAGGTGGCCCAGGCGACTTGTGGGCGCGACGAGGGGGAAGGCCGTGCCAGCTGGCCGCCTGGACAGAGGGTGGTCCCCCTGGCTAGCTCTAGGTGCCCCTGCGTCACTTTTTCGATCGATTTTTTAAAAAAAATTATGGAATTTTTCTGACAACTTCACTTTTGAATTTTTTTCAAAATACTGAAAGCTGCAAAACTTTCGGTCAGCTCGAAATAGTGGTTAAACATATGAAGTTTCAAAAACATAAAACTTTGGTACAACATTGTGGAAGAAAGATAAAGGAAATGAAAACATAACAAGCTTCTCTTTTTACTCATATAAAACATATTTGTTAGCAAGGTTGATCAAGTCTTACTACCAAATAGGTGTTATATTTGAGCAAAAAGTTTCTCTTCTTATAAAGCAATCATGGTACCTTTATTTCAATGGATATTGTCCCTACCATAATGGTGTTGTATTTGTGGTGCACATGTAGAGGACAATCCCACTCTCCAACCCTCACGGTTTCAATATTCTCAATAGAATTAAAGCCATGCCTTTTATCAATCTTCTTCGAAAAATATACCGTGTGCTCCTTCTCATTAACATTGAAGGTCACCTTTCCTTTATTGCAATCAATAATAGCACCTACGATGTTAAGAAAAGGTCTACCAAGAATAATAGACATGCTCCCATCCTCGGGCATGTCAAGCACAACAAAGTCAGTAAGTATCAAGCAATTAGCAAATTCAGCGGGAACATCCTCGCAAATACCTACTAGAACGGTTGTTGACTTATCAGCCATTTGAAGAGAGATATGTGTAGCGATTACTTTATCTAGACAAAGCCTTTTGTATAGAGAGAAAGGCATAACACTCACTCCTGCACCAAGATCACATAAAGTAGTTATGACATAATTATTATTTTTGGAGCAAGGAATGGTGGGAATACAAGGATCACCAAGCTTCTCAGGAATCTTGCCACTGAAAGAGTAATAACAAGCATAGTAGATATTGCCTCATTAGGGACTTTCCTTTTATTAGTGACAATATCTTTCATATACCTTGAGTACGGAGGTAACTTAATAGCATCGGTCAAAGGAATTTGAAGAAAAAGAGGTGTCATCCATTCACAAAATTTATTGTAATTCTCTTCTTCTTTAGTTTTGGAAGACTTACGTGGAAAGGGCATTGATTTTTGTACCCATGGTTCTCTTTCCTTCCCATGTTTTCTTGCGACAAAATCTTCTCTAGTATACCGCTTGCGCTTCTCGGGTGCTTCTTCTTCTCGTATCTCAGGAGGATCAATCTTCTCATTATCTTTATCAGGTTTAGCAGCAGAAATAGATATACTATTAGGATCAACAATAGGTTCTTCCTCAGTTATGGGATCATTAGAGTTGTCAGCTTCCTTATGTTTCTTCTTCTTCTTCGGGCAGCTGACAGTGTCTTCTTCCTAAAATTGAGAATCTTGCTCTATCCTCTTTGGATGCCCCTCCGGATAAAGGGGATACTGGGTATGTGTACCTCCTCGGGTCTTTATACCATGTGCCTGCGTATCAACTTGTTTGGCATTGTTAGCAAGAAAATCTTTTTGCACATTAGAAATTTGTTCAAGCTGAGTTTGAACCATATGAAAATGCTTAACAAGACCTTTAACATTATTAACAGTTCTACTTAAAACATCAAGCAAACTTTTGATAGCAAGGGAATTATCATGCAATTGGCTTTGAATCCGCTCATTAAAGTGATTTTGCTTGACAATGAAATTATCAAGCTCATCTAAACATTGATCAGGAGGCTTACCATGAGGGACGTCACTTGCGTTGAATTCTAAAAGAGAGTGTACATCTACCATAGGTGGGTGAGTGGTAGGCTCACATAATTGCTCAATAGGAGGCAGATTCTTCACATCTTATGTTTTAATACCTCTCTCTTTCATAGACTTCTTGGCTTCTTGCATAACTTCTGGGCTCAAGAAAAGCATGCCCCTCTTCTTGGGTGGTGGAGGTGGTTCATGAATGGACCAATCATCATGATTCTTGGCTATCTTGCCCATTAATTCTTCGACATCGTTTGGTGTTCTTTCCCTGAAAACACAACCAGCACAACTATCTAGATAGGTTCTAGATTCATCAGTTAGACCAGCATAAAATATATCAAGCAATTCATTCTTAGGAATTCTATGTACCGGTCTAGCCTTAATCAAGGTGCAATACCTCCCCCAAGCTTTAGGGAGGTGCTCATCCTACAACTGTTTAAAGTTACATATTCTTTGTAAAGCAGCATGTTGCTTATGAGCAGGAAAATATTTAGCAACAAAAGATTGAGCTAAATCTTTAGGACTATTAATAGAACCACAGGGTAGTGTATCATACCATGCTTTAGCGTCTTCCTTCATAGAGAAAGGAAGTAGCTTAGTAACATAATAATTTCTCTTCTTGTCCTCTGTACTGAATAAGCCACCCAACTCAGTGAGTTTGGTAAGGTGTGCAATAGCATCGTCATCTTCTCTACCATAAAAAGGGTAAGCTTCAACTATGGATATAAGTGAAATAGGAGATGAGTGATATAAGTGAAATCAAAATCAGCATCCTCAATGCAAATAGGAGATGAAGCAAACTTAGGATCAGGAGTAAACTTGTTCTTCATAGAATGCTTTTCAAGCAGCTTCTTAACAGAAGCAGGATCAGAGTCAGGACACTCTGTAAGTTCCCTGCATAAATCATCATCAAGTTCAATATAATCATCATCAAGAATTATTACCTTGAGACCACTCAAGTCTGGGTAACCAAAATATCTACCAATGGGGTAGCGTGTAACAAAAATTTCAATTCCAGACTGCTTAGCAGCCTTAGCAATCTGAGACTCAATAAAATAACCAAGTAAACTAGTCTCATCAATAGTAGTGGAAGCATTATCAACAGTATCAGGCATAGTAACAGACTCGGTAGAAGCAACATGTGGTGGTGGTGAAGCAAACTTACTTATAACGGAAGGTGAATCAAGCGTAGCGCTAGTGCTGAGAACAGTACCTTTTCTCGTAGTGGATGGTAAAATTGGAACCTTGGGGTCTCCTTTCTTATCCATAGTGAATAAATCGCAGCAAGAAAAATAACTCCAAGTAGACTTGTAAATAAAGCTATGCTCCTCGGCAACGGCGCAAGAAAAAGGTCTTGATAACCCACAAGTGTAGGGGATCGCAATAGTCTTCGCGGGTAAGTTAACCCAATTTACTGATTTGACACAAGGGGAGCCAAAGAATATTTATAAGCTTTAACAGTTGAGTTGTCAATTCAACCACACCTGAAATATATTTGCTTGTCAACAAAATATTAGTAGCAACGGTGATATGGAAGTGATGGTGGCAACGGAAATAATAGCGGCAAAGCAACGAAAGTAAAACAGCAGAATTAAAACTACTTGTGACCAGCAAGATTAAAACAATATAGGCTAAGGAGATGGATGGTTGGTCATGGATGAGAGATATCATGTATTTAACTTTGGGCAAGGAACATAGAAAATTAATGATCATCTAGGCATATATCAAACATTAGGCATGTATCCCGAGGTAGTCGTACGTGCTTGCAATAAGAACTTGCACGACATCTTTTGTCCTACCATCCTGCTATCAACGGGGCCAAATGGAACTTATGGATATTAAGGTGCTCCTGTCAAAGAGCACCGGAACAAAGCATTAACAATCAATGGATACATGGAATCCTCAAACTATAGCCCATCCCCTTTGGTGTCCCAAGCTGTCACCATTGGGATCGCCGGTTCCGGACTATAATAGGTGCAAACTACTCATAGGTAGGATCTAGAACACGAAATTATTCATGAAAACATAAGGTGTTTAGATCTGAAATCATGGCACTCGGGCCCAAAGTGACAAGCATTAAGAGTAACAAGTAGTAGCAAAGATGATAAACACCATAGTAGATGATAGGCAACATGCCCCCAACAATCCAACGAACTATTACATGATCTAACTTATCCAATCTCTCCCATCCCCCTCACCTACAGCAGGGAATTACTCAGACATATTGGGAGGAGCCATGGAAGGATGATGAAGTGGTGATGGTGATGACGATGGCGACGATTTCCCTCTCCGGAGGCCAAAACAACCTCCAAATTAGTTCTCCCGAAGAAGAACTGAGGGTGGCGGCGGCTGCGCGTCGAGAACTTGCAAAACGACTTCTATTTTGGAATTTCCTCATCACGGGTAAAAATAGGAGCCAGAGTAAGGCACCAGAGTGGGTGGGCCCCACCTAGGCAGCCTCCCGGCGCGGCCAAGGGGCAGGCCGCGCTAGCAGGTCGCCTGGAGGCCCTGTGGCTCCCCTCAGGCCCATCTGCTGGCCCATGGTCCCTCCCGGTGCGTAGATTTTTTGTATTTTTTCTCGGAATTTTCCGGGATGTCTAAATATCTATTTTCCTGCACACAAGAAAACCATACAGGCAGCTCTGCTAAAAACAACGTCAGTCTGTGTTAGCTTGATTCAAATCATGCAAGAATGAGGACAAAACAATAGCAAAAGTGATTGGAAAAGTCGTTACGTTTGAGACGTATCACCGGCCTCCCGTCTTTTGGCTATGAATGCACGGATGCTCCCATGGTGCCATGCAGGTGCATGCGGAGTATCCGAAGCCCCAATCCATGTTACTTGGGCGCGGATGGAAGGCCTTCTCCCAGGCTCGTGGACTTGAGGACGGATATGTCCTCCGCTTCAAGCTAATGGAGGCTCGTATGCTCGTCATCTAGTTCTATGGGCGCTCCGTTGTGCGTATCGGCTGCTTCCAAGAAGGCTCGAGCGGTGTTGAATGCTCCGCTTCGAGCGACAGCGATGGGGAGGGAGGCAGTGGTGATGGTGCTGAGCCTAGTCTCAAGCCCAGGGGAATCAAATCGGAGGATGATTTCCCCAGCTCGGACTGAGTGCTTCCTACATTGGCGCAACCTGGTCACGCCCCTCCCCTTCCTTGGAGGGGGGATCTCAACCTAATCCGCTGCCCTTTCCCGTGGCTTGACGAGGCCGAACCCGCTCCCGTTGGTACAGTGCTGGTCCCGGAGGAGCCAGCATGGATGTACCACGAGCCTTGCCACGTCTTGTCTTCATAAACTCCAATTCCTCTGCATAGGTCGTCCCTCGTCAAAAGACAGAGTCTTTAGGTTAGGACAACAATGCTTTGTAAGTGGTATCAAATTTATCCAAACAAATGAATGAATAGATGCGTCCTTTATTCGACTCTCATTTTGTATGATTATGCCTTTGCACTTTCTGGATGCTTGCCGGCTTGACTTATCCTGCCGCGAGTACTTAGAGGAGCGGATCCTCAGAAAACTCAACAGAGGAGGTCGTCACCGGCAAGACTCCTTACCGCACTCTGTGCAACCATGTAAATCATCGAGCGTGGCTCGAGGCGAAATAAGGTGCTACATAGCTGTCTGAAATGTTGAACGAGTTCGAAACGAGATGAAGGCGCTCTGTGGCCGCTCAAGTCGTTGAACAGGCTTGAAACGAAGTCGGAGTGCACTGATCCTAGCAAGGTCCATCCGTGCGCGGGATTCTCATACAAAAGTCGATGCTTCAAAACGATACAACTAATCTACCAAGAGTCTGGCAAGAAGTTTGCCTCTGTACTTATCCCGCACGTCGCGACATTCCTAGCCGCAGCATCTGAAGGTGCTGCCGGGGAGGAATACCCGTACCCGCGGCAAGCTGATGTTGCCTGTAGCGGCCTTCTTGCTGATGAGGTTTTCGTCGGTGGCCTTTGGCCACTGAAGGAAAAAGGCACGCTAGGGCGTATCACTTTCTCATCTCTTTTGCAAGAGATTTGCTGGCGGAGCCCCTGAGCGCATCATTCGGGCGTCACAACACTCCAAGGAGAAATGCGAGCCGGAGGGCGCGTAAAGGGGCGGTTCGGGGCCTCGGACGCATCCTCGACGACCATGCAACACTCTGGATATGTGCGTCAGTCGGAGTAAGCGTCGGAGGCCTGGCTGAAGCCTCCTGTCACGCCCTCGACAACAACATGGCGTTCCAAGGAGGTGTGTTGGACGGGCGATGCGGAGCTCGGGGCTTCCACTCCTTCAACCCGCGCTCCGGGATCTCGCGCTACGGGATCTCGCGCGGGCAGAGCAGCCACTGCCTCCTCCCACTCAGGGAAGATGCATCGGCAAACTGAGATCCGTGGAGCCGACGAGCGGCACGTTAGAGCGGGACGACGCTGACGTCGGCCTGCTTCTGGCAATCCCCCTACCTGGCACGCCAAAGATGTCGGTGAAAAGATCGACACCTATGGGGGCCTCAACGGTCCCCTTTTTGCTGGTTTGGCGGGGAGAGGGGTCGCGACAAGAGTAGAACAACCGGTCAGGGCCTGGCAAGATCTTTATACCCAGGTTCGGGCCGCGTGGTGCATAAAACCCTACTCCTACATACGTTCATTTACTCGTTTTGGGTTACTGTGGAATTGTCCCTCTTTACAGCCTTATGAATGGTCAAAAAGCCAAAAGTCCTTACTACTGGGCCTCGGGCATCCTTTTATAGGCGAAGGGGTAACCACAGTGGCTCAGTTGGTGAACGGTGCGTTCACGAGTGGAACAGCGCCGACCGACAGTTACAGTGTTACCGCGCTGCATTAAATGCTTCGATAGACTTCCCTGACCTCGTCAGGGGGGGTTGGACACATACCCACATGTGGCAACTTCGGGCTGTTGCGCTGGCGTGCGGGCGGACGCGTGCTCCATGCATCGGCGGTGGCGTGTTCGTCGGTGTAGGCGTTCACAGGTCGCAAGGGCGCCCTGGGCCCGCGCCTCTCCCCGGGCCTTCTCTTCCTTCCCGTCAGGGTTACCTTGCCGGGGCTCTTCTTGTTCCTCTCGGCAAGGAGGCGATGGCCTGCCGAGGCCTTGTCAACCTTCCCGACAAGGGTGGCTTGCCGGGGCTCAGTCCTTCTTCCTCGACGGGAGGGTCTCGGTGTGGCATTGTCTATCTCCCCGACAGGGAGCTCCTGCCAGGGTCTCTTCTTCTTTCCAAGCAAGCGAGTGCTTTCCAGGGGCTTGCAATCAGCAGTTGGTGGCTTCTGAGTTTTGCTTCCGCCCTAATCTCTAGCGATGCGCCTTGCCGCTGCACAGGGGCTGCCGGTGTCCGTGCACTAGTCCGGGGCACTGGAGATCCCAGTCTTTAGTGCACTGACACGGAGAATGCCTTAAGAATGATGACATGATGTAGATAAGATCTATTCATGCATGAATAGACCCCATCGTTTTATCCTTAATGGCAACGATACATGCGTGTCATGTCTCTTTCTGTCAGTGAGATTGAGCACCACAAGATCGAAGACATCACAAAACACCTCTTCCTATTGCAAGATAAAAGATCAAGTTGGGCAGACAAAAACCAAATATCGAAGAACAAATACAAGGCTACAATAATCAAGCATGATTGTGTTTTCATAGATCTGATCATAAACTCACAATTCATCAGATCCCAACAAACACTCCGTAAAAGAAAGAGTTACATCATATGGACCTGCAAGAGACCATTGTATTGGGAAACAAAACGAGAGAGAAATCCATGTAGCTACTCCCTGTGGACCGTAGGTACGATATGAACTACTCGCGCATCATGAGAGGAGCACCAGTGAAGATGGTGAACCCCTCCATGATCGTGTTCTTCTCTGGAAAAGGCTCTAGATTGGTTTTCGTGGCTTGGAACTTGCGGTAGCTAAAACGATTTTGCGTCGACTCCTCTAGGGTTTTTGGAATATTGGGGTATTTATAGAGCTCAAAGGCAGTGTAGAAGCTTCTTGAGGGACCCACTAGACACGTGATACATCTCCAATGTATCTATAATTTATGATTGTTCCATGTTGTTATACTATCATTCTTGGATGTTTTACAATCATTTTATAGTCATTTTATATCATTTTTTGGTACTAACCTATTGACATAGTGCCCAGTGCTAGTTGCTGTTTTGTGCATGTTTTTTACATTGTAGGAAATCAATACCAAACGGAGTCCAAACGCAGTGAAACTTTTTGTGGATTTTTTTGGGCCAGAAGACATCTAGTGGGCCAGGAACGCACCTCGGGGAGCTTTGATGTGAGCACAACCCACCAGGGTGCGCCTGGGGGCCCTGGCGCGCCCCCGTGGGTTGTGCCATCCTTGTTGGCCTCCCACACCGCCTCTTTGCTCTATAAATACCCCAATATTCCAGAAACCCTAAGGAAGGGGGACGGAAATCAATTCCAGCCACCGCATTGTCCATAAACATCAGATCCAATCTAGACACCATCACGGAGGGGTTCATCATGTCCATTGGTGCCTCTCCGATGATGCATGAGTAGTTCTTTGTAGACATACGGGTCCGTAGTTAGTAGCTAGATGGCTTCCTCTCTCTCTTCATTATCAATACAATGGTATCTTGGAGATCCATATGATGTAAGTCTTGTTGCGTGTGTTTGTTGGGATCCGATGAACTTTGAGTTTATGACCAGATCTATGTTTTTATCCATGAAAGTTATTTGAGTCTTCTTTGATCTCTTATATGCGTGATTGATTATAGCCTCGTATTTCTTCTCTCATATTTGGGTTTTGTTTGGCCAACTTGATCTATTTATCTTGCAATGGGAAGATGTGCTTTGTGATGGGTTCGTTCTTACGGTGCTTGATCCCAGTGACAGAAAGGGAAACGACAAGTATGTATCATTTCTATTAAGGATAAAAAGATTGGGTATATTTCTACATAAATAGATCTTGTCTACATCATGTCATCGTTCTTATTGCATTACTCCGTTTTTCCATGAATTTAATACATTAGATGCATGCTGGATAGCGGTCGATGTGTGGAGTAATAGTAGTAGATGCATGCAGGAATCGGTCTACTAATCTTGGACGTGATGATATCGTCATGATTATTTGAAGTTCTATCAATTGCCCAATAGTAATTGTGTTCCCATCGTTTGCTATTTTTCTTGAGATAAGCCACTAGTAAACCTATGCCCCCTGGGTCTCTTTTCATCATATTTGACTTTGCGATCTATTTTCCTTTGCTTTTATTTTCAGATCTATTATACCAAAAATAAAAATAAAATACCTTGCTGCAATTTGTTTGTTCCATGATCTATTTATCCTATCTACCACTTTTACCTCATGTTATTTGCCTCTGAGGCATCGTACCCGAAAGTAATTTCTCGCGCCGTTGCCGGGGAAGATCAAGTCAAGTAGTCTCCCGCCAACGTGCCAGTTTCTGGCGCCGTTGCCGGGGAGGGATTGACAACCCCTTTAACACGTCGGGTTGCGAGTATTTTTTATTTGTGTGGAGGTGTTGTTTACGTGGTGTGAGGAGGTTCTCCTACTGGTTCGATAACCTTGGTCTCATCAATGAGGGAAATACCTACCATCGCTATACTGCATCATCCCTTCCTCTTTGGGGAAATACCGACGTAGTTCTAGCAGACATCAGTAGCCCAATCCCTTCTCTAGCAAAGGACAGACCTGCAAGTAATCCTATGTAAAGTAGATGCTACCGAGGACACATGGGAATATCTGTCTAGTCATGTTCATCATATTAAGTTGATTCGGGTTCGCTACTTTCATAATTTGATATGTGGGTAAACCCGTGCTAAGGTGTTGTTCTTACTTGAACTGACAACCAACTATGGACTAACCCCTATCGCAAGCATATGCAACTACAAAAGGAGAATTAAAATAAATCTAACCATAGCATGAAACATGATTATCCAAAATCAGTCCCTTATGAAGCAATACATAAACTGGGGTTTAAGCTTCTCTCACTATCGCAACACATTATCTACTTGTTACTCCAGAATGACTTCCCTTAGGCCCATAACATGGTGAAGTGTCATGTAGTCGACGTTCACATGACGCCACTAAAGGAAGCAACAATGTACATATCATCAAAATATCGAACGAATATCAACTTTATATGATTACTTATAACCAGACTTCTCCCATGTCCCCAGGAACAATAGTAACTACTCACACCTCACCAACATGTTCAACATCAGAGGTATAATAATAATGACTAAGGATCTCAACATAATATATTCTACCAGGTAATCCAATTAGCATCAACTACAAGATGTAATTAACACAACTAGCAACCCAAAGGTACCAATCTGAGGTTTCTGAGGAAAAGATTGAATACACGAGATGAACTAGGTTTGGATATGAGATGATGTTGGTGATGATATTGATGAAGATTGGTCCTCCCACGAAGGAGGAAGCATTGGTGATGATGATGGCTTCGATTTGCCCCTCCCGAAGAGGAACTCCTCTCATAGAATCGCTCTGCCGGAGAGCAAAAGGGCCTCTGCCCAGGTTTTCGCCTCGAAATGGCGGCACTTTGTCCCGAAAGTTATCTCTTTATTTTTTTTCTAGGGTAAAACACACCATATAGGAGAAGAGGGGCATCAGAGGGCCAGCAGGGGCCCCACAAGCCATCAGGGTGCGACCTGGGGGAGCCGCGCCCTGTTGGCTTGTGCCAAGCTGGCATCCCCTCTCCGGTACTTTTTTGGCCTAATAACTCTTGTATATTCTAGAAAAATCTCTGTGAAGGTTCAGGTCATTTGGAGCAACTTGATTTTTCTGCCTTTTTCTCGGTTTCTCGGTCCAGAATTCTAGTTTCTACATACTTCCCTCTTCGTGATGTACGTTGCATATTTAGAGAGAAGATGCATAATAATTACATAATAACAGGGAATGATGGACAATAATAATACAAGTACTAATAAAGATTCATGATGCAAAGTGGACGTATCAGTGATCTATACATTGTCGATTTCACTAAAAGAGCCAAACCTCGCACTTGTCTTATTGGAAAATCTTCTAAAGGTTGTCTATGGCATAGAAGGCTGGGAGATGTTGGTATGCGTAATCTAGACAAGATTATCAAAGCCAATCATATACTTGGTGTTAAATGTGTTATCTTTGACAAAGACAGACATTGTAATGCTTGCCCAACAGGAAACAAGTAGGTGGAAGTTGATAACCCACACGTATATGGGATCGTACCAGTTTTCGAGGGTAGAATATTCAACCCAAATTTATTGATGAGACACAATAAGAGCCAAAGAATATTTTTAAGTATTAGAAGTGGAGTTGTCACTTCAACCGCAACTGGAGACTAAATATCTATAGCAGTGTGATCGGTATCACAGTAGTATGCTAGTTTGATAGCAAAAGTAATAGTTACAATAGTAACAGTAACGCTAACATTAGCAGTTTTGTAGCAATTGTAACGATAGAAGCAACAATAGTAACTTAGCAAAGCTCAATATGTGAAAAGCCCACAGGCACTAGATTGATAATAACGTTGGATAATATTCACCACTAACAGTCATAACCTAGGGCGACACAGAATTAGCTCCAATTCGTCAATATAATGTAGGTATGTATTTCGTATATAGTCATACGTGCTTATGAAAAAAAAACTTGCATGGCATCTTTTGTCCTATTGATACGTCTCCATCGTATCTATAATTTTTTATTGTTTCATGCCAATATTCTTCAACTTCCATACACTTTTGGCAACATTTTATATTATTTTTTGCGACTAACTTACTTATACAGTGCCGAGTGCTAGTTCTTTTTTTTGTGTGTTTTTGTTTTGTGGAAATTCCATATCAAACGTAGTCAAAACGTGATAAAAATTTGTGGACATATTTTATGAATATTTGTGAATTTTAGTATGAAGAAGAATCAACGCAACACAGTGCCCGAGGGAGGCACAAGACAACAAAGTGCGACCATGGGGTTAGCGCGCCTTGATGGCTTGTGGCTCCCACCTAAGTCAGTTGGGGCCCTACTTTCTCTGCAAGAAATATAATTTTGCGGTAAAAATCCCCTCAAAATTTTAGCCTGATCGGAGTTACGGATCTCCGGATATTTAAGAAATGGCGAAGGGCCAGAAAACAGAAGCGAAAAGAAAAGAGAAACAGAGAGATAGATCCAATCTCGAAGTGGCTCCTGCCCTTGAGGAGCCTTGGCAGCCATGGACCAGAGGGGAAACTCTCCTCCCACCTAGGGAGGAGGCTGCGGAAGAAGAATAAGGACGGGGATCTCTCCCTCTCTCCACCGGTGGTGTCGGAGCCCCGCCGGGGCAAACCATCGTAACATCGATCTACACCAACTACTTCACCGCCGTCACCACCAACTCTCTCCCTCTCTATGGAGCAGTGTAAACCCTCTTCTCCCCACTGCAATCTCTACTTAATAATGGTGCTTAATGCTATATATTATTATCCAATGATGTGTGGCTATCCTATGATGTTTGAGTAGATCTATTTTGTCCTACGGGTTAACTGTGGTATGATGTTATTAATGTTAGTTGTATGTTGATATGATGTTGCCCTAAGGTGCCTTCCGTGAGGCACACACGTGAAGGATTCACGCTGGAGGGTTTGCAATATGTTCGTGATTCACTTATAATGGGTGGCTAGAGTGAGAGAAACTTACACACGAGTAAGGGAGTTGTTTGTGTACGTGAGTAAAGAGGACTTGATGTTTAATGCTATGGTTGGGTTTGCCCTAATGATTTCTAGTAGTTGTGGATGCTTGCTAGAGGTCCAATCATAAGTGCATATGATCCAAGTACGAAAAGTGTGTTAGCATATGCCTATCCCTCATTGCATATGATAAGTATCTATCATGTTATATTCAATTGCCCATGGACAATCTTTCTCTTGCGTTACAAAAACATTTCTACTAAACAACTAACTAAATTAATATTTAGCTAAAACAATACCTAACATTTATTTTCTTGTTCTTTATTATCTTGCAAAACTATCTATGACACCTACTAAGTACTTCTAGTTTGCTTCCCTCAAAATAGTTTCATACTTGTTCTTGGTAAAGTAAGCGTTAGCGTGCGTAGAGTTGTACCAGTGGTTGATAGAACTTGAGAGAATATTTATTCTACCTTTAGGTCCTCATTGGGTTTGACACTCTTACTTATCAAAAAGGCTACAAACGATCCCTACACTTATGGATTATCACCTAGCCTCCCGTGGCAGCGGGGTCCATAAGGAAACTAAGGGGTATTAAGGCCTCCTTTTAATAGAGAACCAGAACAAAGCATTAAAACATAGTGAATACATGAACTCCTCAAACTATGGTCATTATCGGAAAGAATCCCAATTGTTGTTACCTTGGGGTATGAAGATCGTAACATGTAATATGTGCATATAACTTGCATGTTACGATCTAGAACACAAATATATTGGTGAAAACATTAAAGGTTCAGATCTGAAATCAGGACACTCGGGCCGTAGTGACAAGCATTAAGCATAGCAAGGTCATAGCAACATAAATCTCAGAAAATAGTGGATACTAGGGATCAAGCCCTAACAAAACTACCTCGATTACATGATGAATCTCATCTAACACATCACCATCTAGCAAGCCAACAAAGAGATTACTCACTCCCGGCGGTGAGCATCATGAAATTGGTGATGGGTGATGGTTGATGATAACGATGATGGTGAATCCCCCTCTCTGAAGCCCTGAATGGACTCTAGATTTGCCCCCGATGAAGAATAGGAGGTGGCGGCGGCTCCGTATCGTAAAATGAAATGAAACTTTCTCTATTATTTTTTCTTAGGAAATAGGAACTTATAGTATCGAGATTAGGGTCAACAGAGCCTCATGGACACGACTACCAACTAGGGCGCACCAGAGGGGGGTGGCGTTCCCTCGTGCCTAGTTGGCAGCCGGGGACCCCCCCCTCCAATGGGTCTTAGTTCCAGTATTTTTCTTTTCTTCATAAATAATTCTCCAAAAAGTTTCGTCCCATTTCGAGAAATTTCATTTCCACACAAAAACAACACCATGGTAGTTGTGCTGAAAACAACGTCAGACCGGATTAGTTTCATTCAAATCATACATATTAGAGTCCAAAACAAAAGCAATAGAATTAGGAAAAGAATATACGATAGAGAAGTATCACAAGTCATCTCATGAAGAACATCATGACTACTAAGAGACCGCTCGACCTGCTTCACATGGATCTCTTTGGTCTCAATGCTTACAAGAGCCTCGATGAAAATTCTCTTGGTCTAGTTATAGTTGATGATTTTTCCAGATTTGCATGGGTGTTCTTTCAACAAGTCTCAGGTACAAAAGATCTTCAAGAACTTCGCTCAGAAAGCCAAAAATCAGTTTGAAGTGAAGATCAAGAAAATTTGGAGCCATAACGGATCGGAGTTCAAGAACACCAATGTGAACACTTCTCTTGATGAAGAAGGTATCTCACATGAGTTCTCGGCTACGTATGCACCTCGATAAAATGGAGTTTTTTAGAGGAAGAACTGGACTCTCATAGAAATGGCTAGAACGATGCTCGAAAAATACAAGATGCCAAGAAACTTTTGGGAAGAAGCCGTGGAAAGAGCTTGGGATGCAACAAATCGACTCTACCTACACAAGCTTCTCGGTCAAACGACATATGAGCTACTCACAGGTAACATACCCCAAGTTGGATACATCCAGGTCTTTGGCTCAAAGTGCTACATTCTTGATAATCATCATCATTCTAAATTTCCTCCTATATCTCATGAAGGTTTCCTACTTCGTTAGGAATCAAACACTCACACTTACCATATTTACAACAACTTCACTCAGAAATTTGAAGAGACGGTAGATTTGAAGTTTGATGAGACTAATGGTTCGCAAGTCAAACAATTGACAAATGATGTAGGCGATAAGGAACCTTTAGAAGCCATTCAAGACTTGTCCATCGACAAGATATGTCCCAAGGAGGTGAAGGAAAGTACTTCATCAACACAAGTGGAAGCTCCTACCTCGTGTCAAGGCGAACAACAAAACGACATGGAGGCATCCACAAGCGGTACAAAACACGATGAAGAGGAGGAAGAAGTACATCGTGATGGTCCACCTCAACCTCCTTCACCACCACCTCAAGGAGATGACACCTTCAGTGACAACTAAGAAGATGATGATGAGGAAGCTCCAAGATCCAACAAGCAAAAGCTACCACAAATTCGAGAAAGAGAGAACAAGAATCATCCCGTCGAACAAATTCTTGGCCACATACAACTTGAGAATTACTCGCTCTAAAACTTCTTTAGCTAACTTTTGTGAGAACTACTCATTTATATCTAGCATTGATCCTATGAAGGTTGAAGAAGGACTTGAAGACCTAGATTGGGTAAATGCCATGCATGAAGAGCTGCACAATTTCAAGAGGAATGAAGTGTGGACACTAGTGGAGAAGCCCAAGGATGAGCATAACATTATTGGGACAAAATGGATGTTTCCAAACAAGCAAGATGAAGATGGCCAAGTGGTACACAACAAGGCACATATTGTAGCTCAAGGTTACACTCAAGTCGAAGGTATGGACTATGGTAAGACTTACAACCCCGTTGCTAGAGCCGAGGTCATCCGTATACTTCTTGCTTATGCCAATCACCATGATATTACCCTTTACCAAATAGATATCAGAAGTGCTTTTCTAAATGATGTATTTGAGGAGCAAGTTTATGTCAAACAACCTCTCGGCTTTGTGAACCATAAGAAACCTAATCATGTTTATAAACTTCATAAAGCACTATCTGGTAAATTAATCGTGAATTATCCATGTGTCAAATTTATGTGGATGATACTATCTTTGTATCTACTAACCAACATTTTAGTGATAAATTTGGAAGATTGATGTCCGAGAAATATGAGATGTCCATGATGTGTGAGCTGAAATTCTTTCTTGGTTTGCAAATCAAGAAAAAGAGAGAAGGTACGTTTATCTCTCAAACCAAGTATACCAAGGACTTAATCAAGAAGTTCAACATGCAAGAATGAAAATGTATGAAAACTCCGATGCATACAAGTCGACATGTTGAACTCACCAAGCAGGACAAACCTGTTGATCAAAAGGTTTATCAATCAATGATCGGTTCATTATTATATCTATGTGCCTCCTGTCCTGATATCATGCTAAGTGTGTGCATGTGTGGCTGATATCAAGAGGTGCCCAATAAATTTCATCTAAAGGTAGTGAAAAGAATTGTGAGATACTTGATATACACACCAAACTTTGGCCTTTTGTATCCCAATGGATCTTCTTAATCTTTTTGGTTATTCTGACTCATACTATGGCAGAGATAAGATTGATAGAAAATACACCTCGGGTACATGTAAATTTCTTGGGAGATCTCTCGTGTCTTGGTCATCCAAGAAACAAAACTAGGTATCTCTATCTACTGCTGAAGTAGAATACATAGCCGCCGGATC
Organism: Hordeum vulgare subsp. vulgare; assembly: GCF_904849725.1. Classification (NCBI taxonomy): domain Eukaryota; kingdom Viridiplantae; phylum Streptophyta; class Magnoliopsida; order Poales; family Poaceae; genus Hordeum; species Hordeum vulgare. The sequence continues at coordinate 435,919,093 of NC_058524.1, forward strand.
ATTGATGTCTAGTACACAACTTGTTCTTGTAGACTCGTGTTGGGACTCCAAGTGCAGAGTTTTGTAGGATAGTAGCAAATTTCCCTCAAGTGGATGACCTAAGGTTTATCAATCCATGGGAGACGTAGGATGAAGATGGTCTCTCTCAAACAACCGTCCAACCAAATAACAAAGAGTCTCTTGTGTCCCAACACACCAAATACAATGGTAAATTGCATAGGTGCACTAGTTCGGCTAAGAGATGGCGATACAAGTGTAGTAATGATATTAGATATAGTTTTTTTAATCTGAAATTATAAAAACAGCAAGGTGGCAAGTGCAAAACAGCGAGCAAAAAATTATATAAATGCTTGGTAATGAGGCCTATGGTATGTACTTTCGCTAGTGCAATCTCTCAACAATGTTAATATAATTGGATCACATGACAATCCCTCAACGTGCGATAAAGAATCACTCCAAAGTTGCTATCTAGCGTAGAACATAAGAAGAAATTGTTTGTAGGGTGCGAAACCACCTCAAAGTTATTATTTCTGACCAATCTTTCCAAGAGTTAGTACTAAAATAACAAGTTATCCTTTCCGATCGATCTATCCCACAGTTTGTACTAAAATAACACCATAACTAATTCAGATTCATAATACTCAATCCAACACAAAGAACCTCAAAGAGTGCCCCAAGATTTCTACTTGAGAAACAAAGAGAGAACGTGCATCAACCCCTATGCATAGATTACCCTAGTGTCACCTTGGGAATCCACGAGTTGAGTGATTCAATATGATACCCTATTTTCACCATGGTATTCATAGCAAGACATAATCAAGTGCACTAAAATCCATAAAAGTGTTCAATCCGATAAAACGTAATCTCAAAGGGAAAAATCAATTTGTCAAAACAAGATAGAGAGGGAGAAACACCATCTGATCCAACTATATTAACAAAGCCCACGACACATCAAGATTGTGCCAGCTCAAGAACACGAGAGCGAAATTAAACACAGAGCTAATGGTACAAACCCTCAACCCCGAGCGTGGACTACTCCCTTCTCGTCATGGCCTCCTCCTGGATGATGAAGATGGTCATCGGAGATGATCTCCCCCTCTAGCAGGGTGTCGAAACGGGCTCCCGATTGGTTTATCGTGGCTAGAAAGGCTTGCGGCAGCAAAAGTTCTCATCTAGGGTTATTTGTGGGTTTTTCTGTATTTACAGGATTTTTGGGCGTTGGAATCGCTCAGATGGACCACGAGGTGCCCACTACCCACCAGGGCTCGCCAAGGGGGCAGGCGCGCCCTGATGCCTAGTGGGTCCCACGGGCGTCACCTCATGTGTTTATTGACTCTCTAGATGCCTTATCGACAGAAAACATATCTCCAAAAAGTTTCAAAACATTTGGACTCCGTTTGATATTGATTTTCTGCGAAGTAAAAAACAAGCAAAAACAGCAACTGGCGCTGGGCACAATGTCAATAGGTTAGTCTCCAAAAAATGATGTAAAGTTGCTATAAAATGATTGTACAACATCCAAGAATGATAATATAGCAACATGGAACAATCAAAAATTATAGATACGTTGGAGTCGTATCAACATCCCCAAGCTTAATTCCTTCTCATCCTCGGGTAGGTAAATGATAAAACAGAAATTTTGATGTGGAATGTTGCCTAACATGTTCATCATATTCTTTTCTTTATAGCATGGACATATGGACCTGTAGATGATTCAAAGCAATAGTCTATAATTTGACATGAAAACTTTAATACTCAAGTATATCAACAAGCAGCCAAGTCTTCCAAAATATCAACGCTAAAGAACGTTGTCCCTATCCCATCATGCTCAATCATTGACCCATTCATGCAACATGCCCAAATATTAGTTACATCCAATGCTCAAGTATGATAACAGTGTTCCGTAGTTGGTGCTTTATAAGAGAAGATGCAGACTCAAATAAAAATTAAAGATTGCATAAAATTAAATATATAGGCCCTTCGCATAGGGAAGCAGAAATTCATAGCAGTGCCAGAGATCAAAGTGAAATCATTGAGAGATAACTATTTTGGGTGGCATGCTTTTCCTGTCAATGAAAACGACAAAGAGTTCCCAATATCTTCCATGCTAAACAAATCATAGATGGTTCCCAAACTGAAAATAAAGTGTATTCCTATTTTCACCATTGTTTCACACTCCACGACTAGCTGCATCGACGGGTACCTTCCATACCAACACTTTCGAAGGAATTTATTATCTGACAACATAAAATAATTTTTCTTTACATTTTGGGACCGGACAACCCTATTACCGCCATAATATCATGTAATGACAAGTGAATAAACACTCACATTGAGATAAACTATTTAACATGGAAGATACCGGCCACCCCTTGCCGCTTCATGAGCGGTATGGGCACAAAAAAAGAAGGTTATTTCGAACATTAGAGTTGGCACATACAAATTTACTTGGAAACACACTGAAATACCGCATATAGGTAGGTATGGTGAACTCATTTGGCACAACTTTGGGTTTAGGATTTGGATGCACAAGCAGCATTCCCGCTTAGTACAAGTGAATGCTAGCAAGTAGATTGAGAAGCGTCCAACCAAGGAAAAAAAACCATGATAAGAAAACATTAAACATAACTAACACTGAATAATGCAACACAAGTAGGATGTAATTTCCTAGCATAATTATTGACTTCATGTGCATGCATATGGAATCACAAATCTTAACACCAATATTCTTACTAAAGCATAATTACTCATCAACATAACTCACATATTACTATCTTCATATCGCAAAACTATTGCAATGAATCAAGTTTAACATCCAATGGTCTTCATGAAAGTTTTCATTATATCCCACTAGATATATATCACCTTGGTACCAATTCATTTTCAAGCAAATTTCCATTGCTAATAACAAGCTCTCAAACAAATATAAGTGAAGAATGAGAGCACAAGTTTCTTTAAAATTTCCAGCTCTCAAAATAATATAAGTGAAGCAAGAGAGGATTTCTTAAAAGTTTCTACTAAGTCTCAAAATAATCTAAGTGAAGCATGAGAGCATATTTCTTCAATATAATAGCACCACCATGCTAAAAAGATATAAGCGGAGTACTAGAGCAATTCAATCAAACTACTCTCAAAAAATATAAGTGAAGATCAATGAGTGGTCAAACAACTAAGTAGCTATGTGAGGACTATTTCTCAATAACAATTTTATGATTTGATATTTTGTTTCAAAAATTAAATAAAACAAAAGACACTCCAAGAATAGCACCTATCATGTGGACAAATAAAAATGTAGGCTCAACATAGGCTAACCGATAGTTGTTGATGAAGAAAGGTGGCATGCGTAGCATCCCCAAGCTTAGACGTTTGAGACTTCTTGAAATATTTACTTGGGGTGCCTTGTGCATACCCATTCTTGAACTTTTGTATGTATTTCAATCCTCTGATATCCCGGTTTCACCTAATTCTCAAAAACTTCATCCACACAATACTTGAAAACAACTCGTGAGATAGGTTAGTGCACATAAGCATAAATAAACTCTTTATGTACTACCAAAACAAGTTGCATAATAATTTATAAACATTAAGTACTGTAAACTATCATTTAAATAATTTATATCTATCAATATAAGCTAAGGAAACTATAGGATAAGTAGATAACAAAATTATGACAGCAATCTATCCAAACAGAACAGTCTGTAGCAATCTATGTAAAACGTGTAACTATATATCTCACAAAATTCTGAAAATTGAGGAAGTGATAAATAATTTGTATGAAAGAACTATGCAGAAATTTCAGAAACTTTTGAAGTTCCAGTAAAATCTAATAATTTAAATACTACAACAAAATTGTCTAGTTTTGTACAACACACATCACACATGCAATTCCAGCATTCTAAAGGCAATTCTTGGATCTTTTTATTGAAAAAGAAGATTATAAATAAAATATAATACATAAACAAAATAAAATGACGCTCCAAGCAAAACACATATCGTGTGATGAATAAAATATAGCTCCAAGTAAGATATACTAATAATGTTGGAGATGAAAGCGGGGATGCCTTCCGGGGCATCCCCAAGCTTAGACGCTTGAGCCTTCCTTGGATATTACCTTGGGTGTGAATTGTGCATCCCAAGCTTAGGTTCTTTCTTCTCCTTATTCTCCTCATATTGTAATCTCACCCAAAACTTGAAAACTTTAATCACACAAAACTTAACAGAACTCCATGAGATGGGTTAGTATGATAAATATAGATCATTCACTTAGGTACCGTGAAGACAAGATTCATAGTTTTTAGCACATGATGCCTACTGTATTCTATCATTCCCATAATTTATATCACTCAATATAAGCTATGAAAACACTAAAACAAGCAAAATACGCACGGAAAATAGAATCTGTCAAAAACAGAATAGTGTGTGAAGATCTGAATGAAAAGCATACTTCCCTGACTCTAAAAATTCTCAAAAATTAGGACAACGCAGATAATTTGCATACCAAAACGTTGTAAAAATTTACGAATTTTTTGACGATCCAGTAAAATCAGAGAAATTCGGCACTAAATGTAAAAGTTTCTATTTTTGAACAGAATTAAACAAGCACGTATCCACACTATCCCAAAGGCTTTACTTGGCACTTTATTGAAATAAAAGCTATAAAACATGATCAATACAATATCTTAATCACATGAACACTCAAAAACAATATGGATAATTATTGTATTGTATTCCAACAAGCGCTTTACTTTAATTCCTTTTAGCTAGGAATGATGATTTCAATGATGCTCACATAAAAGTAATGAATTGAAACACAATGGTAGCATCATGAAGCATATGAAAATCACATTTAAGTATAACTCACTTCTTATGCATAGGTATTTTGTGAGCATATAATTTATTATAGCAAGAATCGACTTGCATAGGAAGGCAAAACAAGCATGACTTCAAAACTTTGAACACATAGTGAGGAAACTTGATATTATTGCAATTCCTACAAGCATATTGTCACATCCCTGAACCCTTAAGCAAGTTAGCTTGTGCTCATGTTTTTCTTTGCATTGCATCTAAGAAATTTTCAACAAGAACAAAGAAAGTGGTGAAGGAAAAACTAAAAACCCTAGCCACTTCTTTAAATAAAGGAAATCTCAAACTAGTTAAAATCAATGAACCCAAAATGGCCTCAAGAAAAGTTCAAACTTTCTGATAAATCATGAAAGTAAATGAGCAATGAAGAAAACCTTTTTCTTGACACTTTAAACATTTTAAATAAATGCAAAAATCTACTGGTTTCAAGTTTTAAATTTGAAATCAGAAACTTTACACTTTCAAAAATATTGAAAACTTTGGGAATGGTTGGAAATATTCCAACAATTATTCTGGTGTGTTTAAAATAATATTTTACAAACTAGTTGGGAGCTGAAATAATTAGCAAGTTATTGAAATGGCCAAAACAGAAACAAATCAGAAAAAATGGAAAAACCCTTACCAGTCGCCTAGCCGGCCCAGCCCATCTCCTCCGGTCGTCTCCCACCTCGCCAGTAGGAGCAGGAGGTGGCCGCCGCGTACTCCGGCGCATCCACGCACCTGTGCGCCTGCCTGGCCGCCGCTTCGCGCTGGCAAGCTCGGGGATAAGCCCCCCCGAGCCCGTGGCTATCCATTCCCAGCGCTAGTTCCCCCCTCCTCTCGGATCTCTCCTCCCTCCTTCTGCCGCCATTGGAGCCCGAGCAGAGCTTGAGCTCGCCATCGTTCTAGCCTCCCCTCTTTCCTTCTGAGCCGCGCATTAGCTCCATCGCAACCGCCTGAAGCTCCCTAGCCACGAGCCCGACGCCCAGATGCAGTGAAACGACGAGAAGCAGTCGTCTTCTTCCTCGGGTCACCGAAGATCGTCGTCGGCGTTCTCCCTCTCCAGGCCGTTCCCGAGCAAACTAGCGCCACCACTGCACTCCCCGTGAGCATGCGGTCATTTCTCCTAAGATCTCCCCGTCGATCCCCTCCTCTAGGCCTAGTTCCACTGGAGCCCGACAAGATCCGCCGCTGCAGCTCGTCGCCGGTAACCCTCCGGTGATCAGCTCGTCCTTCTGAGGGCACCAGCAGCTTCAGGCCGTCGTGTAGATGCCGTAGGAGCTAAGTCCCGTATGCAACTCCCTCTGTATTGATGACCTCGATGATGCCCGAACCTTGGCCGCCGCCAAGCTCGTCGCCGGCGTCATCTCCGGCCAGATCAGCCCCGGCTAAGTGCAGAAATGGAACCGCGGGAGAAGTGTCGTTCTTCTGGTGCTCTCCGCGCAGCATTTGGCCCCCTGTGCGCCGTTTCCGATGCCCCCCGACGTTCTGGTGCTCGCAGGAAGCTCCCCGCCGGCGAGGACGACCTCGCCGCCGGTGGATCTCAGCTGGCCTGAGCCACTGACGGGTGGGGCCAGCCTCTGGATAGTTTAGTAATAATAAAAATAAATCAGATAAATTAATAAGACACTCACATGTGGGTCCAGTAGGATTAATCAGCTAATTAAGTTTAATTATAATCTAAAACTGACCAGAGACACTGACCAGTGGGTCCCACTGGTCAGGTTTGACTTTCAACGGCCAGTTGGACCTGCTGATGTCATGCTGATGCAGTAAAAGGATTTTCCAGTATAAAAATAATTCCAGAAATGTTTAAAACTTCAAAAATTCATAGAAATTAATCTGTAACTCCAATGAAAATAATTTATATATGAAAAAGTATCAGAAAAATTCAAGGAATCTGAATATGCTATTTTCAATCATGTTTGGAAAAGTTACATAACCCAAACATGTAGATTAATGATTAAGTCAATTCTTATAATTACTTTATAAATGGAATATTGAAAGTATTTAAATTTATTTTTGTTTGACATGATCAAACATTGTTCTAACAACAAACCAGCAACTTAACATGACATCCCATGCATGTTAACATCAAGTTGATCTGAGCATCAGGTCGAATCAATTAAATCGGTATCCGAGAATACCTCATTTGAGGTGATATTTGAATTTAATTCAAATCAACTTCAAACCTAAAATATGCTAACTATATTAGTTGTCACCTTGCATTCTCATGCCATGCTCATGCATCATCCTGTTTGCATATGATTGTTATTGAGTGTTGTCATTCTTTTCGGTACGCTCCGCTCCCCCGGATTCCACCGGATATCCGTCTGACGGATATTGTCCCTCCTCTGAGCAACAAGGCAAGCAACCATTTTGATCATCCCGATAAATCCCATGTTCTTGCTCGTGCACTTACTTATTGGATTAGGATCAAATGCTTCAACTGCTTTTGCCACGTTAGTTGAACCCACTTCCCTTGCATGACCTATCCTTGTCACAGTAAATAGCCAAACCTTGCAACCTAGCATACCTGGTAGTTGCTTGAGCCATGCTGTGCCTTATCCTGCTATGCATGCTATGCTTAGAGTTGTGTATGGTCTTTCATCTGGGAGATGAACAGAATTGTGAGAATGTGTTCGGTAAGCAAAGGTTGTGTGTTGAACCTGATTTGGTAAAGGTACCGGTGAAAGGCTGTGTAGGAGTACATGGCGGGTTGTTTCATTGGAACCGTCCTTAGGAACTGAGTTCCGTGTATGTAATCCAAGACTAGATATTACCACACGTTGGGATACTTAATTGACCCTCTCGACTTATTAATCACTTAGTACTCGGTCCAGGAGTTGCAAGTAGTTTCTGGTGTTTATAGTCATGCTGGAGGCCGTGCATGGTGCTGACCTGAGAGGTGGGCCGTGATGCGGTAGGCAGTGGCACGGTGTACCAATTGGCACCCGGATGGTGGGCTTGGGAACCCTGCGCACATCGTTTGAGGCCGTGGCGGAAACCCTGGCCGGACTTCCGTACGGGTTACTCTCAGATAGGCGATAAACCTGGATTAGGTACTAGTGTGGTTAATGGTCGTGGCCGACTCCCTCGCTAGGCTTCCGCTTGAAGGTTGCCGAGGTGCATGACGTGCAGATGGCGATAAGTGGAGAGAGCGTGTGTGATGAAGTACACCCCTGCAGGGTTATGATCTATTCGAATAGCCGCGTCCGCGGATATGGACTACTTGGAGACATATGTTGTTCATAGATAACTTAAATGGCTACTCATAAAATTGTCAAGATAAGCGTGAGTGTCGTGGACGGCATTTCCGTATGGAGACGGAATGATTCCACGATGGTGTATTGTTGTGGTGTTAGTGGACTCGTGTGCGAGAAATCAAGTTATCAAAATTATTTAAAAATGCAAGTTGTCTAGCCACGAGTCAAATGCTGGCTTTCCGCATGAAACCCCACAATACCTTATTGATACCTTGCATGAGTAGATAGTTATCCTAAAGTCTTGCTGAGTACCTTCGTACTCATGTTTGCTTAATAAATGTTGCAGAGGTTGCTAATGACCCTAATGGAGGGTTCTTCGTAGACATCGAGGACGACGAGTAGCTCGTGTCCCAGCTACGATCTGGCCCTACGTTGGGTCTGTAGTATAGTCAGGCCATGTGCCCCTTTAGTTGCACCTGTCTGTACTCAGACAGTTTTAAACTCTTCCGCTGGCTTGTAACTGAATGACTGCTATTATGGGTCATGAGACCCTTAATGTGTAATATTATGTGTGTGGCTCTTCCGAGCCTCTTAAATAAAGCTTGTATGTTTATGGTTATGTTGTGATGCCATCGATGTATCTATACATATCGGTATGCCATGCGTACGTGTGTCGTACTTGATATGTATGGGGTTCGATTACCTAGTCGTGAACTTTAGTAGCACTCCTTACAAGGAAATGCCCCTTTGTGATCCAACGAGCCTTGGTAGTTTGCTACTGCTCCGGACACATTGGTTGACCGGCATGTGTCCTTCTTAGCTGTTGTGTCTGTCCCCTCTGGGAAATGTCACGCGATGTTATGGAGTCCCTGTAGCTTGCTACGACTCGTCTACACTCGTTGGTGACCGACACCTGCTTTGTTGGGTCATGTATGCCTGTCCTTGTGTGGTACTGCCACTATGGTTTGTGAGTAGACTTGTCGATCCGGGTTCTTTGACATTGGAATGCTAGCGACACTATTGCATACGTGAGTCAAAAGACGCAAACGGTCCCGGCTAAGGTAAGGCTGCAGCCGTGGAGTTAACCGTGCGTGAGACCACAAAGAGATGTGATGTGTTACAGGCTGGATTCCTATGACTTAGGATCGGGGTCCCGACAGCGTTGGTATCAGAGCCTGACTGACTGTAGGATTACTAAGCCAAACTGGTCGAAGTTGAGTCTAGAATTGCTTTAGTTATATATAAGGGAATTGTTTGTGGAAGGGAACGTAAAACTCTTGTTCTCTTCTCAAATTATTCTATTCTGGTCATCCTCGTCTTTTCTGCGGGAATTAGGGACTAGGTTACTCATCTTCTTCTAGGCTCGTGTTTTTGAGCGGTAGATTATAGGACTAGAGGTCAAGAGATAATTGGGTTTCTTTCATTCCTAGGGAAAAGGAAGTAAGTTTGATGATCAGAGAGTTGAACTTGATAGTTGAGTGGTTACGCTATTCCATTTTTGGGTTGTCTCAAAATTTGTTTTTGAGCATTTACAACCGTTATGCTGCCCAATTTTGCATTCGGAGCTCTAATGCTTCTGCATTACTCTTTATTTACAGATGCCTGGCCGTCCTTCTTGTCAGGTGGTACGTCTGACCAGGTGCATTGATGTGTCGGGTCATACGGCCATGCTGGTCAGGGTGATGTCGGTGTGCGGTTACTGCTGGTACCCTGAGTACACAGTGGAGGAACAGTACCGAGACTTCAACCAGATCCAGTACATCTGCACTGTTAGGGTATTTCCAGACTACCCTGGAGCTGAGGAGCCAATCCATTGGTCCTATGGGTTGGGGGTCACTGTTGACATGGCAGTACAAGATGCTGCCTATTCATTGCTGACCATTATGAGAGCGAGACATGCACTGCTGCAGAATTCAGAGTTCTGCTATGTTCCGGCCTCTCAGCCTGGTGAAGAGGGATACCTCAGTGGAGTCTATTTTGATTCTTCTATAGAAGATCCACTACTGCAGTCCACTGTTGAGATGCTAGAGAACAGAGACAGGGATGCTCGTGCTCTCCGCATGGAGCTTTATGCTACCCGTGCCCGTCTGTGGACGGCTTTGACGCAGCTGGCACCGGTAGTCCAGACAGGGTACGGAGAGATGGAGATGCTGAATCCTGTTAGGACCCATCTTCCGGCCCACGTTGACTGGCCAGCTATAGGAGGAGTCACACCTCTTCGGGGACCCCTCTTACCACCAGTCAGGGGACCAAGGCCACATCCGTGTCCTTATGGATCCCAGGGATCTCAGGCTAGAGTGTTTCCTGATCCACAGGTTGAGCTTCCAGGTCATGGAGGTAATCTCTATGAGATGTTCTATGTGGATGCCTGAGCTGTGAGCGGAAGGATAGTATGGTAGTAGCCGTACGTTTACAGTCCTGCGTGACTTGTGAAGTATGCCTGTAATGTGAAATGAATTCCGGAGGCCTAGATAAATAATGTATAGGAAGCTTGTAAGCCTCTGATGAGTAGTTTCATAATATCAGTAGTTTGCTCTTCGGTTAAGGTTGTACTGAACTATGTAAGGGTGTGTATGAACCATGGTGTATATATAGCAGTTGCTTGTTACCATGCTGTTCGGATATTCATTTCCGCATTCCGTGTGTTCAGTACATTCTTAATCCATAGCTAGTATTGATATGATATTGGTCTAAGCTATGAGTTTGTTTGTCAGGATGGTGTTCACCAGGTTAAACCGTGCCCCTGGTCATGAGCAAGGCGAGGGTAGTCAAGCGTCGCAGGAAGACCTTCCTAACCCGCCCTCTCTAGCGGAAGTGATCCTTGAGGCAGAGAGAAATAAAAGGGAGACCAACCGACTGTTAGAGCGTATTGAGCAGAATACGGCTCGACAGCCTAGGAATGCTGCAGTGTCCCTCAATGACTTTGTGAAGCTGAATCCTCCAAAGTTTCATCATTCCGTCGATCCCCTCGACCCTGATGACTGGCTGTGCAGCATCTCACGCAAGATTCGCTCTGCGAATGTGTCTGAGGCTGATAAGGTGACCTTTGCGGCGTATTTCCTCGAGGGACCCGCCAATCTGTGGTGGGATAACTTTGAAGCTATGCGTCCCACTGAACCAGTAGCCACATGGGCAGACTTCAGTGTAGCCTTTCATCTGCACCATATTCCAGAGGGCCTGATGGACAAAAAGAGAGAGGAGTTATGTGCCTTCACTCAGGGCAAGTTGTCTGTGGATGCTTATAGCCGTGAGTTTGGTAACCTCGCCAGCTATGCAACAGAGGAAGTGTCTACTGACGCTAAGAAGCAAGCAAGATTCCGTAAGGGTCTGAGCCCTGAGCTTCGTCGTGATCTGCGTCTCCATGAGTGTGCAAGCTTTCAAGCCCTGGTCAACAAAGCGATCAGTGCCGAGACTGGTCATACTGACTTTGAAGCCACAAGGAAGCACTCCCGTGATTTTGGCTCGTCTTCTGGTTCCCCGTTTCCAAAATGCAGGTTGTGGGTTCCGAATAGTTCTCTGCCGCCAAGATACACTCCGAGGCCATCCTACGTGGCGCCTCAGACGAATCAGGCCAACCCTCCAGCAAAAGCTTTAGGTGGTCCAGCTAGCAATGTTGCACCACGTGCCAACCAAGTGATATGCTACAAGTGTGGAGAATCAGGGCACTATTCCCGTGAGTGTCCTCAGAATGTGGGTGCCAAGCAACCCGGAAAGTCCGTCGGGCAAGCCAAGTCGGGCAAAGCTTACTATGTGAAGCCAACTCCTGCACGTGGCCGTGTGAACTATGTGTCAGCAGAAGAAGCTGTAGAGGATCCCGACGTCATGCTGGGTACGCTTCTTGTTAATCATCACCCAGCGTCTGTTCTCTTTGACACTGGGTCTTCTCATTCCTTCATTTCAGAAAGTTATGCACAGTTGCATAACATGTCTTTTTGTGATATGCCAATTCCATTGGTTGTCCAAACTCCTGGTAGTAAATGGCAAACCTCTAGGATAACCTATGACAATGAAATTCTAGTAGACAGGCTAGTTTTTCTAGCCTCATTGATAGCATTGAAATCTTCGGATATTAATATCATCTTGGGTATGGACTGGATGTCAGCTCACTATGCTAAGATCGATACTCATTCTAGAAATGTCCAGCTTACCCATCCCTCGGGTGAGATAGTAAATGTCTCTACTCGAGTTGCCAAATGCCAACTCTATTCCTTAAATGCCAACCCTCTTTCGGAACTTGAAGACATTCCGGTAGTCCGTGACTTCCCGGATGTTTTTCCAGAGGAACTGCCAGGAATTCCACCTGACAGAGATGTGGAGTTTGTGATAGATCTTGTTCCGGGAACTGTCCCAATAGCCAGAAGACCATATAAGATGGCACCCCTAGAGCTAGCCGAACTTAAGAAGCAATTAGATGAGGCATTGAACAAAGGTTTCATTCGTCCTAGTTGTTCTCCTTGGGCTTGCCCCGTCCTCTTCGTCAAGAAGAAAGACGGAACGGATCGGATGGTCGTAGATTACCGACTAGTTAATCTGGTCACCATAAAGAACAAGTATCCGCTCCCCAGGATCAACGATCTGTACGATCAGCTCGCTATTGTCGCTGCTTTGTCGAGAATTTCTCCAAGGTTGCAAAGCCTCTAACTGAACTCCTCAAGAAGGATAAAAAGTTCGAGTGGACACCATAGTGTGAGCATAGTTTTCAGGAACTGAAAAGACGCCTGACTTCCGCACCTGTGTTGCTACCACCAGATTTTTCTAAGGACTTTGTTATCTATTGCGACGCCTCGCGACAGGGATTAGGTTGCATTCTCATGCAAGATCGTCATGTGATCGCATACGCATCTCAACAGTTGCGTCCACATGAGGATAATTATCCCACACATGACCTTGAGCTTGCAGCTGTGGTCCATGCACTAAAAACCTGGCGACATTACCTTTTGGGTAATCGTTGCAAAATATTCACTGATCACCAAAGTCTGAAATATATCTTCACCCAACCGGATTTGAATCTTAGGCAAAGACGGTGGGTTGAGTTGATCTCGGATTACGACTTAGGGATAACTTACACCCCGGGGAAGGCCAATGTTATGGCCGATGCACTAAGTCGTAAATCTTATTGTAACAATTTGATGCTACAACAAGGTCAACCACATCTCTATGAGGACTTTCAGAAGTTGAATCTTCATATTGTTCCTCAAGGATTCCTTTCTACCCTGGTGGCGAAGCCTACTCTTAGGGATCAAATCATAGCCGTGCAGGCCTATGATAAGGGTATATCCCGGATCAAGGAGAATATTGCTAGCGGCAACGCTAGGGATTTCTCCATCAATGAGAAAGGTGTTGTGTTCTTTCAAAACCATTTAGTGGTTCCCAAGAGCAAACGTCTACGGCAATTGATCCTTAAGGAGGCTCATGATTCTCCTCTCACCATTCATCCCGGTATTACTAAGATATATGAGGACCTACGCCAGAGGTTCTGGTGGACTAGGATGAAGAGAGAAATTGTTGAGTTCGTTGCTAACTGCGGCGTTTGTCGTCGAGTTAAGGCAGAACATCAAAGGCCTGCTGGCACCCTTCAACCTCTAGCTATTCCTGAATGGAAATGGGATAAATTTAGCATGGATTTCATTACCGGATTTCCCAAGACCAAGAAAGGAAATAATGCTATCTTTGTGGTCATTGACCGTCTTTCCAAAGTGGCTCATTTTCTTCCTGTTCGTGAGAGTATAACAGCTAGCCAGCTAGCAGAGTTATATATCTCCCGAATAGTGTCTCTTCATGGTGTTCCCCTGGAGATTAACTCAGACCGTGGGAGTATCTTTACTTCTCGCTTCTGGGAAAGTTTTTAGAATGCCATGGGGACTCACTTATCTTTTAGCACTGCTTTCCATCCCCAATCAAGTGGTCAAGTAGAAAGAGTGAATCAAATCCTAAAAGATATGCTCCGAGCTTGTATTATATCGTTCGGTATGAATTGGGAGAAGTGCCTTCCATTTGCCGAATTCGCTTATAACAATAGTTATCAATCAAGCTTGGGCAAAGCCCCTTTTGAAGTTCTCTATGGACGAAGATGTCGAACACCTCTTAATTGGTCAGAAATCGGAGAGAGGCAACTCTTTGGCCCGGATATGATCCAGGATGCAGAAGAGCAGGTTCGCATCATTCGTGAAAAGTTGAAAACAGCCCAGTCTCGTCAAAAGAGCCAATATGATCGTCATCATAAGGCTGTGACCTTTGAAGTTGACGAGAAGGCTTACCTTCGGGTTACACCTTTGAAGGGTACCCATCAATTCGGTATCAAGGGCAAGTTGGCTCCTCGTTACATTGGTCCTTTTCGCATTCTTGCCAAACGAGGAGAAGTTGCCTACCAGTTGGAACTTCCTCCGCATCTTTCCAAGGTTCATGATGTCTTCCACGTCTCGCAACTCAGGCGTTGCTTTTCGGATCCTATCCGTGAAGTGGACCACGAAACCCTTGATCTCCAAGATAACCTTTCATACCGAGAATACCCCGTGTGTATTCTTGATCAAGCTGAGCGTACCACTCGACGTCGGAACCTCATGTTGCTTAAGGTTCAATGGTCAAATCATTCTGAAAAGGAGGCAACTTGGGAAAGAGAGGATCGTCTCCGACTTGAGTATCCTGCGTTATTCCCGACGACTTCTAAATCTCGGGACAAGATTCTTTTGAGTGGGGGTGAGTTGTCACATCTCTGGACCCTTAAGCAAGTTAGCTTGTGCTCATGTTTTTCTTTGCATTGCATCTAAGAAATTTTCAACAAGAACAAAGAAAGTGGTGAAGGAAAAACTAAAAACCCTAGCCACTTCTTTAAATAAAGGAAATCTCAAACTAGTTAAAATCAATGAACCCAAAATGGCCTCAAGAAAAGTTCAAACTTTCTGATAAATCATGAAAGTAAATGAGCAATGAAGAAAACCTTTTTCTTGACACTTTAAACGTTTTAAATAAATGCAAAAATCTACTGGTTTCAAGTTTTAAATTTGAAATCAGAAACTTTACACTTTCAAAAATATTGAAAACTTTGGGAATGGTTGGAAATATTCCAACAATTATTCTGGTGTGTTTAAAATAATATTTTACAAACTAGTTGGGAGCTGAAATAATTAGCAAGTTATTGAAATGGCCAAAACAGAAACAAATCAGAAAAAATGGAAAAACCCTTACCAGTCGCCTAGCCGGCCCAGCCCATCTCCTCCGGTCGTCTCCCACCTCGCCAGTAGGAGCAGGAGGTGGCCGCCGCGTACTCCGGCGCATCCACGCACCTGTGCGCCTGCCTGGCCGCCGCTTCGCGCTGGCAAGCTCGGGGATAAGCCCCCCCGAGCCCGTGGCTATCCATTCCCAGCGCTAGTTCCCCCCTCCTCTCGGATCTCTCCTCCCTCCTTCTGCCGCCATTGGAGCCCGAGCAGAGCTTGAGCTCGCCATCGTTCTAGCCTCCACTCTTTCCTTCTGAGCCGCGCATTAGCTCCGTCGCAACCGCCTGAAGCTCCCTAGCCACGAGCCCGACGCCCAGATGCAGTGAAACGACGAGAAGCAGTCGTCTTCTTCCTCGGGTCACCGAAGATCGTCGTCGGCGTTCTCCCTCTCCAGGCCGTTCCCGAGCAAACTAGCGCCACCACTGCACTCCCCGTGAGCATGCGGTCATTTCTCCTAAGATCTCCCCGTCGATCCCCTCCTCTAGGCCTAGTTCCACTGGAGCCCGACAAGATCCGCCGCTGCAGCTCGTCGTCGGTAACCCTCCGGTGATCAGCTCGTCCTTCTGAGGGCACCAGCAGCTTCAGGCCGTCGTGTAGATGCCGTAGGAGCTAAGTCCCGTATGCAACTCCCTCTGTATTGATGACCTCGATGATGCCCGAACCTTGGCCGCCGCCAAGCTCGTCGCCGGCGTCATCTCCGGCCAGATCAGCCCCGGCTAAGTGCAGAAATGGAACCGCGGGAGAAGTGCCGTTCTTCTGGTGCTCTCCGCGCAGCATTTGGCCCCCTGTGCGCCGTTTCCGATGCCCCCCGACGTTCTGGTGCTCGCAGGAAGCTCCCCGCCGGCGAGGACGACCTCGCCGCCGGTGGATCTCAGCTGGCCTGAGCCACTGACGGGTGGGGCCAGCCTCTGGATAGTTTAGTAATAATAAAAATAAATCAGATAAATTAATAAGACACTCACATGTGGGTCCAGTAGGATTAATCAGCTAATTAAGTTTAATTATAATCTAAAACTGACCAGAGACACTGACCAGTGGGTCCCACTGGTCAGGTTTGACTTTCAACGGCCAGTTGGACCTGCTGATGTCATGCTGATGCAGTAAAAGGATTTTCCAGTATAAAAATAATTCCAGAAATGTTTAAAACTTCAAAAATTCATAGAAATTAATCTGTAACTCCAATGAAAATAATTTATATATGAAAAAGTATCAGAAAAATTCAAGGAATCTGAATATGCTATTTTCAATCATGTTTGGAAAAGTTACATAACCCAAACATGTAGATTAATGATTAAGTCAATTCTTATAATTACTTTATAAATGGAATATTGAAAGTATTTAAATTTATTTTTGTTTGACATGATCAAACATTGTTCTAACAACAAACCAGCAACTTAACATGACATCCCATGCATGTTAACATCAAGTTGATCTGAGCATCAGGTCGAATCAATTAAATCGGTATCCGAGAATACCTCATTTGAGGTGATATTTGAATTTAATTCAAATCAACTTCAAACCTAAAATATGCTAACTATATTAGTTGTCACCTTGCATTCTCATGCCATGCTCATGCATCATCCTGTTTGCATATGATTGTTATTGAGTGTTGTCATTCTTTTCGGTACGCTCCGCTCCCCCGGATTCCACCGGATATCCGTCTGACGGATATTGTCCCTCCTCTGAGCAACAAGGCAAGCAACCATTTTGATCATCCCGATAAATCCCATGTTCTTGCTCCTGCACTTACTTATTGCATTAGGATCAAATGCTTCAACTGCTTTTGCCACGTTAGTTGAACCCACTTCCCTTGCATGACCTATCCTTGTCACAGTAAATAGCCAAACCTTGCAACCTAGCATACCTGGTAGTTGCTTGAGCCATGTTGTGCCTTATCCTGCTATGCATGCTATGCTTAGAGTTGTGTATGGTCTTTCATCTGGGAGATGAACAGAATTGTGAGAATGTGTTCGGTAAGCAAAGGTTGTGTGTTGAACCTGATTTGGTAAAGGTACCGGTGAAAGGCTGTGTAGGAGTACATGGCGGGTTGTTTCATTGGAACCGTCCTTAGGAACTGAGTTCCGTGTATGTAATCCAAGACTAGATATTACCACACGTTGGGATACTTAATTGACCCTCTCGACTTATTAATCACTTAGTACTCGGTCCAGGAGTTGCAAGTAGTTTCTGGTGTTTATAGTCATGCTGGAGGCCGTGCATGGTGCTGACCTGAGAGGTGGGCCGTGATGCGGTAGGCAGTGGCACGGTGTACCAATTGGCACCCGGATGGTGGGCTTGGGAACCCTGCGCACATCGTTTGAGGCCGTGGCGGAAACCCCGGCCGGACTTCCGTACGGGTTACTCTCAGATAGGCGATAAACCTGGATTAGGTACTAGTGTGGTTAATGGTCGTGGCCGACTCCCTCGCTAGGCTTCCGCTTGAAGGTTGCCGAGGTGCATGACGTGCAGATGGCGATAAGTGGAGAGAGCGTGTGTGATGAAGTACACCCCTGCAGGGTTATGATCTATTCGAATAGACGCGTCCGCGGATATGGACTACTTGGAGACATATGTTGTTCATAGATAACTTAAATGGCTACTCATAAAATTGTCAAGATAAGCGTGAGTGTCGTGGATGGCATTTCCGTATGGAGACGGAATGATTCCACGATGGTGTATTGTTGTGGTGTTAGTGGACTTGTGTGCGAGAAACCAAGTTGTCAAAATTATTTAAAAATGCAAGTTGTCTAGCCACGAGTCAAATGCTGGTTTCCGCATGAAACCCCACAATACCTTATTGATACCTTGCATGAGTAGATAGTTATCCTAAAGTCTTGCTGAGTACCTTCGTACTCATGTTTGCTTAATAAATGTTGCAGAGGTTGCTAATGACCCTAATGGAGGGTTCTTCGTAGACATCGACGACGACGAGTAGCTGGTGTCCCAGCTACGATCTGGCCCTACGTTGGGTCTGTAGTATAGTCAGGCCATGTGCCCCTTTAGTTGCACCTGTCTGTACTGAGACAGTTTAAACTCTTCCGCTGGCTTGTAACTGAATGACTGCTATTATGGGTCGTGAGACCCTTAATGTGTAATATTATGTGTGTGGCTCTTCCGAGCCTCTTAAATAAAGCTTGTATGTTTATGGTTATGTTGTGATGCCATCAATGTATCTATACATATCGGTATGCCATGCGTACGTGTGTCGTACTTGATATGTATGGGGTTCGAGTACCTAGTCGTGAACTTTAGTAGCACTCCTTACAAGGAAATGCCCCTTTGTGATCCAATGAGCCTTGGTAGTTTGCTACTGCTCCGGACACATTGGTTGACCGGCATGTGTCCTTCTTAGCTGCTGTGTCTGTCCCCTCTGGGAAATGTCACGCGATGTTATGGAGTCCCTGTAGCTTGCTACGACTCGTCTACACTCGTTGGTGACCGGCACCTGCTTTTTGGGTCATGTATGCCTGTCCTTGTGTGGTACTGCCACTATGGTTTGTGAGTAGACTTGTCGATCCGGGTTCTTTGACATTGGAATGCTAGCGACACTATTGCATACGTGAGTCAAAAGACGCAAACGGTCCCGGCTAAGGTAAGGCTGCAGCCGTGGAGTTAACCGTGCGTGAGACCACAAAGAGATGCGATGTGTTACAGGCTGTATTCCTATGACTTAGGATCGGGGTCCCGACACATATGTTCCACCCTCATAACAATATTTAGTAACGTCATTAAGAAATTTGATACTTCTCCGTCGTATCTATAATTTTTGATTGTTTCATGCTAATATTCTACAACTTTCATTTAATTTTGGCAACTTTTTATACTATTTTTGGACTAACATATTGATCCAGTGCCCAGTGCGAGTTCCTGTTTGTTGCATGTTTTTTTGTTTTGCAGAAAATCCATATCAAACAAACTCCAAATGGGATTAAAACTGACGGAAATTTGTTTTTGAATAGATGTGAGTTTTTGGAAGTGGAATCAACAGAAGGCTGTGCCTGAGGGGCTGCTACGACGACAGAAATCTTCTGTCGTCTCTTGAGCTTGCGTTGGTTTTTCCCTTGAAGAGGAAAGGGCGATGCAGCACACGAGCAGTAAGTATTTCCCTCAGTTTGAGAACCAAGGTATCAATCCAGTAGGAGAATCGCGTCAAGTCCAGAGTACCCGCACAAACACAAAAGATCTTGCACCCAATGCTATAAAGGGGTTGTCAATCCCTTCAAGATTGATTGCAAAGTGAGAACTGAAGGCAGAAAGTGCAACGAAGTAAAAGTGTAAGGCTGGAAATATGGTGTGAAGTAGACTCGGGGGCCATAGTGTTCACTAGAGGCTTCTCTCAAAATTGCAAATATTGCGGTGGGTGAACAAATTACTGTCGAGCAATTGATAGAACCGCGCAAAGTCATGACGATATCTAAGGCAATGATCATACATATAGGCATCACGTCCGAGACAAGTAGACCGATACTTTCTGCATCTACTACTATTACTCCACACATCGACCGCTATCCAGCATGCATCTAGTGTATTGAGTTCATGACGAACAGAGTAACGCCTTAAGCAAGATGACATGATGTAGAGGGATAAACTCAAACCAATGATGAAAACCCCATCTTTTTACCCTTGATGGCAACAACATGATGCGTGCCTCGCTACCCCTTATGTCACTGGGTGAGGTCACCGCACGGTATGAACCCAAAACCAAGCTCTTCTCCCATTGCAAGAATCATAGATCAAGTTGGCCAAAAAAAACCCACAACTCGAAGAGAATTACAAGGATATGAAATCATGCATAAGAGAGATCAGAAGAAACTCAAATAAGATTCATAGATAATCTGATCATAAATCCACAATTCATCGGATCTCCACAAACACACCGCAAAAGAAGATTACATCGGATAGATCTCCATCTAGCTACTAGCTATGGACCCGTAGGTCTATGGTGAACTAATCACGCATCATCGGAGAGGTCATGGTGTTGATGAAGAAGCCCTCTGTTACCGAATCCCCCCTCCGGCAGGGCACCAGAACATGCCCCAGATAAAATCTTGCGGAGACAGAAGCTTGCGGTGGCGGAAAAGTATTTTCGTGGCTTTCCTGATTTTTTCTGGTATTTTTGGGAATATATAGGCGAAAGACCTAGGGCAGAGGAGGCCCAGGGAGCTCACAAGCCTGGGAGGTGCGGCCCCCCTGGCCGCGGCTAGGGGGCTTGTGGGGTCCCTGGTGACCCTCTGCCTTGGTTCTCAAGTCTCCGATCGTCTTCTGTTTCAGAAAAAATCATTTTGGAAGTTTCATTCCGTTTGGACTCCGTTTAAAATCCTCCTCTGAAAAGGGTCAAAGGCACGGAAAAAACAGGAACTGTCACTTGGCACTGAGTTAATAAGTTAGTCCCAGAAAATATATAAAAGGCATACAAAACATCCAAAGTTTGACAAGATAATAGCATGAAACCATCAAAAATTATAGATACGTCGGAGATGTATCAAGCATCCCCAAGCTTAACTCCTGCTCGTCCTCGAGTAGGGAAGTGATAAATACTGAATTTTTGATGTGGAATGCTACCTAACATAGTTGTCCTTTGTAACTTCTTTCATGTGACATGAATGTTCAGATCCGTAAGATTCAAAACAATAGTTTTCTATTGACATGAAAACAATAATACTTCAAGCAAACTAGCAAGGTAATCATGAACTTTCGAAATAACAAGGCCAAAGAAAATTATCCCTAGAAAATCATATAGTCTGGCTATGCTCCATCATCCCCACACAACTAATGTAAATCATGAACAACCCGGTATTGGCCAAGTAATTGTTTTTGCACTCTTACTTTCTCAAACCTTTTACAACTATCACGCAATACATGAGCGTGAGCCATGGATATAGCACTATAGGTGGAATAGAGTGTGGTGGTGGTTGTCAGACAAAAAAGGAGGAGATGGTCACATTGACTCGGCGTATCAAAGGGTTATGGAGATGCCCATTGATAGATATCAATGTGAATGAGTAGGGATTGCCATGCAAAGGATGCACAGGAGCTATAAGTATGTGAAAGCTGAAAAGGAGAACTAGTGGGTGTGCATCCAACTTGCTTGCTCATGAAGACCTAGGGCAATTTTGAGTAAGCCCATCATTGGAATATACAAGCCAAGTTATATAATAAATATTCCCACTAGTATATGGTGGTGACGAAACGAGAGGATCTCAATCATGAAGAACATGGTGCTATTATGAAGCACAAGTGTGGAAAAAGATAGTAGCATTGTCCCTTCTCTCTTTTTCTCTTTTTTTTATTTGGGCTCTTTGGCCTCTTTTTTTTTGTGGGCAACTTTGGCCTCTCTTTTTTTAAATCCTCACATGGGACAATGCTCTAATAATGATGATCATCACACTTTTATGTACTCACAGCTCAAAGCTCAGAACGATGATGACTCTATAGGACATGCCTCCGATAGTGTACCGGGATGTGCAACGATCTAGCTTGGCATATGACGTTGAAACATCTCGCTAGCTATCTTACGATCATGCAATCGCAATATGAGAGTGACGTCACAAGTCATGAGATGGAACGGTGGGAGTTGCATGGCAATATATCTCGGAATGGCTATGAAAATGCCATAGTAGGTAGGTATGGTGGCTGTTTTGAGGAAGGCATATGGTGGGTTTGTGCACCGGCGAAAGTTGCCCGGCGCTAGAGAGGCTAGCAATGGTGGAAGGTGAAAGTGCATCTATACCATGGACTCACATTAGTCATGAAGAACTCACATACTTGTTGCGGAAGTTTATATTAGTAATCAAAACAAAGTGCTAAAACGCATACTCCTAGGAGAAGGGTTGGTAGGTGTTAACCATCGCGCGATCCCGACCGCAACACAAAGGATGACAATCAATTGATCAATTATGCTCCGACTTCTTAACATAGTGGTTCACCATACGTGCATGTTACGGGAATCACTAACTTCAACACAAGTATTTCTAGATTCACAACACCCTACTAACATAACTCTTAATATTACCAAATCCACGTCTCAAAACTAATTGAGAGGAATCAAAACTTCTCTTTCTACTCAATGCACATGAAGATGGAGGTTTTTGTATCCTATTTGGGTACCTATCACCTTTGGGACTACTTTCATAGCACAAACCAACTACCAAGTCACGCACCGCCGTGCTCTAAAAGATCTAAGTGAAGCACATAGAGCAAAATTATCTAGCTCAAAAGATATAAGTGAAGCACGATGAGCATTCTAGCAAAATCACGATGAGTGCATGTCTCTCTCAAAAGGTGTGCAGCAAGGATGATTGTGACACAACAAAAAGAAAAGACTCCTACGATACTAGACGCTCGAAGAAAAACACATATCATGCGGTGAATAATAATATAGCTCCAAGTAATGTTACCGATGGATTGAAGACGAAAGAGGGGATGCCTTCCCGGGGCATCCCCAAGCTTAGACTTTTTGGTGTCCTTGAATTTGGCTTGGGGGTGCCTTGGGCATCCCCAAGCTTGAGCTATTTCCACTCTTTATCCCTTTGTCCATGAGAACATCACCCAAAACTTGAAAACTTCACAACACAAAACTTAAGCAGAAACTCGTGATATCATTAGCACAAGAAAACAAACTACCACCTCTTTAGGTATTGTAGCAATCCTGAATTCTATTTATATTGGTGTTAGATTACTGTATTCTCACTTTTCCATGGCTAGTACCCCCTGATACTATCCATAGATTCATCAAAACAAGCAACCAACTCAACAAAAACAGAATCTGTCAAAAACAGACTAGTGTGTAGCAATATGTATACTTCGTATACTTCTGGTACCTCAAAAATTCTGAAAAATTACTACTTCCTGGGCAAAAATGCATATCAACCATCAGCAAAACGAATCAACTCAAAAGCTCTTTCTTAATAAAAAATGAAAAATAATCTCGTGAGCGAAAAGTTTCTGTCTTTTTCCAGCAGGGTCAAACAACCATCACCAAGACTAGTCATAAAGGTTTTGCTTGGCTCAAACACAAAAAACACAAAAGACACAATCATAACAGAATTATGATGGTGTGGATGCAACAAAACAGAACGAAAAAGATAAATTCATTGGGTTGCCTCCCTACAAGCGCTATTGTTTAGCGCCCTTAGCTAGGCATTGATAATTCAATGATGCTCACACAAAAGACAAGAATTGAAGCACAATGAGAGCATCATAAAGCATGTGACAAACATATCTAAGTCTAACATACTTCCTATGCATAGGCATTTTATAGGAAAACAGATTGTCAAGACAACCAATAGTTACCATATGCAAGGAAGAAGAAAGAGACAATATCAATCTCAACATAACGAGATGTGATTTGGTAACATGAAAGTTTCTACCACAATATTTTCCTCTCTCATAGAAATTACATGTGGGATCATAATCAAATTCAACAATATACCTATCAAAAAGGATATTCTTTTCATGATCCGCATGCATGCAAAGTTGACGCTCTTCAGGAATAGTGGGATTATCATCAACTAAAGCCATGAATTCTCCAAACCCACTTTCAATATTATTGCAAACATCATATTCATCATGAGGCTTAAACACATTTTCAAGATCATAAGAAAAGTCATTACCCCAATCATGATCATTGCAACAAGTAGTGGACATAGCAAAACTAGCATCCCCAAGCTTAGGGTTTTGCATATTTTTAGCACGACTGACACTAATAGGGTTTATAGTGAAACCATTGCAATCATGCTTTGCATTCAAGGAACCCTCGTGAATCACTTCATAAATTTATTCATCACGATTTTCAGATTCACGCATCTCAAGCAAAACTGCATAAAGATAGTCAAGTGCACTCAACTCACTAGCAATTGGTTCAACATAATTGGATCTCTTAAAGAGATTAGCAAGTGGATGAGGATCCATATCACTAGATTTTCAGCAAGCGAAGATGCTAGCATATTGAAGGCACATGGCAACACAAGCAAACAGATAGCAAGTGAGAGAAAAGGGCGAACGAAAAAGGCAAATATTTTTGTAAATTTTTGTTTTTCAGAAGTGGGGGAGAGGAAAACGAGAGGCAAAAAAGTAAATGCAAGAGATGAGTTTGCGACACTTACTTGGATGAGTTCTTGACTTGATCCTCCCCGGCAACGGCGCCAAAAATTCTTCTGCTACGGCGACAGAAAACTTCTGTCGTCTCTTGAGCTTGCGTTGGTTTTTCCCTTGAAGAGGAAAGGGCGATGCAGCACAGGAGCAGTAAGTATTTCCCTGAGTTTGAGAACCAAGGTATCAATCCAGTAGGAGAATCGCGTCAAGTCCAGAGTACCTGCACAAACACAAAAGAGCTTGCTCCCAACACTATAAAGGGGTTGTCAATCCCTTCAATATTGATTGCAAAGTGAGAACTGAAGGCAGAAAGTGCAATGAAGTAAAAGTGTAAGGCTGAAAATATGGTGTGAAGTAGACCCTGGGGCCATAATGTTCACTAGAGGCTTCTCTTAAAATAGAAAATATTACGGTGGGTGAACAAATTACTGTCGAGCAATTGATAGAACCGCGCAAAGTCATGACGATATCTAAGGCAATGATCATACATATAGGCATCACGTCCAAGACAAGTAGACCGATACTTTCTGCATCTACTACTATTACTCCACACATCGACCGCTATCCAGCATGCATCTAGTGTATTGAGTTCATGACGAACAGAGTAACGCCTTAAGCAAGATGACATGATGTAGAGGGATAAACTCAAACCAATGATGAAAACACCATCTTTTTATCCTTGGTGGCAACAACACAATGCGTGCCTCGCTACCCCTTCTGTCACTGGGTGAGGTCACCACACGGTACGAACCCAAAACCAAGCACTTCTCCCATTGCAAGAATCATAGATCAAGTTGGCCAAACAAAACCCACAACTCGAAGAGAATTACAAGGATATGAAATCATGCATAAGAGAGATCGGAAGAAACTCAAATAAGATTCATAGATAATCTGATCATAAATCCACAATTCATCGGATCTCGATAAACACACCGCAAAAGAAGATTACATTGGATAGATCTCCATGAAGATCATGGAGAACTTTGTATTGAAGATCCAAGAGAGAGAAGAAGCCATCTAGCTACTAGCTATGGACCTGTAGGTCTATGGTGAACTACTCACGCGTCATCGAAGAGGTCATTGCGTTGATGAAGAACCCTCTGTATCTGAATCCCCCCTCCGGCAGGGCACCAGAATGTGCCCGAGATGGGATCTGCGCAGACAGAAGCTTGCGGCGGCGGAAAAGTATTTTCGTGGCTCTCCTGATTTTTTCTGGGATTTTAGGGAATATATAGGCGAAAGACCTAGGCAGAGGAGGCCCAGGGAGCCCACAAGCCTGGGAGGCACGGGCCCCCCTGGCCGCGGCTAGGGGGCTTGTGGGGTCCCTGGTGACCCTCTGCCTTGGTTCTCAAGTCTCCCGATCGTCTTCTGTTTCGGAAAAAATCTTTTTGGAAGTTTCATTCCGTTTGGACTCCATTTAAAATCCTCCTCTGAAAATGGTCAAAAACACGGAAAAAACAAGAACTGGCACTTGGCACTGAGTTAATAAGTTAGTCCCGAAAAAGATATAAAAGGCATACAAAACATCCGAAGTTTGACAAGATAACAGCATGAAACCATCAAAAATTATAGATACGTTGGAGACGTATCAGGGGCCCACAAGCCAGAGGGGCGCGACCTGGGGGGTAGGGCACGCCAGGCTGCCCTGTGGCCACCCCTTAAGGTGGTTGGTGCCCTTATTTCGCCACAAGAAAGCTAATATCTGGATAAAAATCTGTTAAAACTTTAGCCTAATCGGAGTTACGGATCTCCGGGAATATAAGAAATGGTGAAATGCCAGAATCTGGAAGGCAGAAAAAGGGAGAAACTGAAAGAAACACACAGAGAGAGATCCAATCTCGGAGGGGCTCTCTCCCATCGGCCGCTAAGCAGGCCAAGGACGAGAGGGGAAACCCTCCTCCCATCTAGGGGGTTCAAGGAAGAAGAAGAAGGAGGAGGGCTCTCTCCCCTCTCTCTCGGTGGCACTGGAACGCCGTCGGGGCCATCATCGTGACGGTGATCTAAACCAACAACTTCGTCGCCGTCATCACCAACTCTCTCCCCTTCTATGCAGCAGTGTAACACCCCTTCTCCCCACTATAATCTCTACTTAAACATGGTGCTCAACGCTATATATCATTTCCCAATGATGTATGGCTATCCTATGATGTTTGAGTAGATCTGTTTTGTCCTATTGAGGGTCACGAAAAAGGATGTATGGCTGTCCTATGGTGCTCTCCGTGTAGCGCAAGCGTGAGGGATCCCCGCTGTAGGGTGTTGCAATATGTTCATGATTTTCCTATGGTGGGTTGCTTGAGTTACAGAAGCATAAACCCGAGTAGGTGGGTTGTTGCTTATGGGAGTAAAGAGGACTTGATACCTTATAATGTTATGGTTGAGTTTTACCTTAATGATCTTTAGTAGTGGCGGATACTTGCTAGAGTTCCAATCATAAGTGCATATGATCCAAGTAGAGGAAGTATGTTTTCTTATGCCTCCCCCTCATATAAAATTGCAATAATGATTGCGGGTCTACTTATCGATTGCCTAGGGACAAATAACCTTCTTGTGACAACAAGATCTCTACTAAGACCAACTTAGTTGTTTCTTTATCTTAGCTGCCCCTAGTTTTTATTTACATTTTTTTTATTTTCTTGCAAACCTATCCTATCACGCCTACAAAGTACTTCTACTTTCATACTTGTTCTAGCTAAAGAGAACATTAAGCGTGCGTAGAGTTGTATCGGTGGTCGATATAACTTGAGGGAATATTTGTTCTACTTTTAGCTCCTCGTTGGGTTTGACACTCTTACTTATCGAGAAAGGCTACAATTGATCCCCTATACTTGTGGGTTATCATAATTCAACAATATAACTATCACATAAAGCATTCTTTTCATGATGCACAAGCATAGAATTTTTATTACTACCCACACAAGAAAAATTCTTATTATTTATAGTAGTGGGAGCAAACTCAACAAAATAACTATCATGAGATACTTGATTGATATAATCCATGTTAAAATTAAAATCATGATTACAAGTTTCATGATTTTTATTACTCTTTATAACATACATGTCATCACCATGATCATCATAGACAGAAACTTTGTTGTCATAGTCAATTGAAGCCTCTTCCAAAATAGTGGACTCGTCACTAAATAAAGTCACGGCCTCTCCATATCCACTTTTATTATTATGACAATAAGATTTAACACCCTCCAAATTAGTGGGATCATTAGTACCTAGAGTTTACACTCTTCCAAACCCACTTTCATCAATATAATCATCATAACTAGGAGTCATGGTATCATCAAAATAAATTTCCTCATCAAAACTTGGGGGACTAAAAATAGCATCTTCATCAAACATGGCATCCCCAAGCTTGTGGCTTTCAATATAATTAGCATCATGGATATTCAGAGAATTCATACCAACAATATTATTGTCATGCTAATCATTCAAGGAATTCAAATTAAGCATTTTCATAAATTCTACCTCTAACAATTGAGCACAATTTTCTGATCCATCATTTTTATGAAAGATATTATGAAGATGAACAATATGAGACCACCTCAATTCCATTTCTTGTAATTTTATCTTTATAAACCAAACTGGTGATAAAATAAGAAGCTAAAATATTCAATTGAAAGATCTAAAGATTTCAAGCGCTCACCTCCCCGGCAACGGCGCCAAAAAATAGATTGATGTCTACTACACAACTTGTTCTTGTAAACTCGTGTTGGGCCTCCAAGCACAGAGTTTTGTAGGACAGTTGCAAATTTTCCTCAAGTGGATGAACTATGGTTTATCAATCTGCAGGAGGCATAGGATGAAGATGGTCTCTCTCAAACAACCCTGCAACCAAACAACAAAGAGTCTCTTGTGTCCCCAGCACACCAAATACAATGGTAATTTGTATAGGTGCACTATTTCGGTGATGAGATGGTGATACAAGTGTAGTAATGATAGTAGATATTGTTTTTTTATTCTTAAAATATAAAAACAACAAAGTAGCAAGTGTAAAATACCGAGCAAATTGTTGTATAAATGCTTGGTAACGAGGCCTAGGGTCCGTACTTTCGCTAGTGCAATCGCTCAACGGTGTTAATATAATTGGATCAGATAACAATCCCTCAACGTGCAACAAAGAATCGCTTCAAAGTTCCTATCTAGAAGAGAACATAACAAGAAATTGTTTGTAGGGTATGAAACCACCTCAAAGTTTTTCTTCTGGATCAATCTTTCCAAGAGTTCGTACTAAAATAACAAGTTATCCTTTTCGATCGATCTATCCAAGAGTTTGTACTAAAATAAAACCATAACAAATTCAGATTCATATTACTCAATCCAACACAAAGAACCTCAAATAGTGCCCCAAGATTTCTACCGGAGAAACAAAGACGAGAACATGCATCAACCCCTATGCATAGATAACCCCAATGTCACCTTGGGAATCCGCTTGTTGAGTGCCAGACATATATAAAGTGAATCAATATGATACCCCATTGTCACCACGGTATTCACAACAAGACATAAATCAAGTGCTCTCGAATCCATAGAAGTATTCAATCCGATAAAACAAAATATCAAATGGAAAAATCAATTCATCACAACAAGATAGAGAGGAAGAAACACCATATGATCCAACTAAATTAACAAATCCCGCGTTCCATCAAGATCATGCCATCTCAAGAACACGAGAGAGAGAGAGAGAGAGAGAGAGAGAGAGAGATTAAACACATATCTACTCGTACAAACCCTTAGCCCTGAGGGCACACTACTCCCTCCTCGTCATGGCCTCCGCCTGGATGATGAAGATGGCCACCGGTGATGATCTCCCCCTCAGGCAGGGTGCCGGAATGGGCTCCTGATTGGTTTTTCGTGGCTACAAAGGCTTGCGGCGGCATAACTTCTCATCTAGGTTTATTTCTGGGGGTTCTGTATTTATAGGATTTTTGGGCATTGGAATCACATCAAGATGGGCCACGAGGTGCCCACTACCCACTAGGGCGCGCGAGGGGGCAGGGGCGCCCTAGTGCCTAGTGGGCCCCACGGGCCTCCATTCGTGTGCTTCATTGACTCTCTGGATGTCTTTTTGGTACAAGAAAAATCTGCAAAATGTTTCGTCACATGTGGACTCTGTTTGATATTGATTTTCTGCAAAGTAAAAAAACAAGCAAAAAGAGCAACTGGCACTGGGCACTATGTCAATAGGCTAGTCCCAAAAGAATGATATAAATTTTCTATAAAATGATTGTAAAACATCCAAGAATGATAACATAACAACATGGAACAATCAAAAATTATAGATACCTTGAAAACGTATCAATCATGTTGTGCGCAATTGCAATGGATGACATAAACTCTTGAGGATTATGGCATACATGTGAAACATGTTCCATTGTTGTGTGACAATAAAGTGCTATTAAGATTGCTGATAATCCCGTCCAACATTCCCGAACTAAACATATTCAAGTTTTTCATCATTTCATTCATGGTCTTTTTGCCAAAGGAGATATTAATCTCAAGAATGTACATACTAACAACCAATTGGACGATATGTTTACTAAGCCACTTGATGAGAAAGTGTTTTGTCACTTGAGGAGTTAGTTGACCATCATAGATGCTTCAATCTTGAACTCGACTCACTCGGATGCATGTAAGGGCATGAGCTTACTTGACTACTCCAAGATACCATTGATATGAAACTATCTTATATCTTGGAAATTTATGCTCCCGTGTATGGCATCTAACCTTTTGGAGGTACTTGGATGAACCTTACTCCACAAGATTTCCATCAACTTACACCACAAGCAATTTTGTCATGGCAAAGTATCAACAATCCTTCTTTGATGATGGAGGAAGAATACAACACAATCCATATCCTTACACTATTTGTTAAACAATTTCACTCTTGTCATTGGGATATATCATGTTGTTCCTTTCATGACTAACCCATGTAGGTGAAAAGTGTACCAAAACAATCAAGGATTGCTCCCAACTCAAGATGATATTCATCAACATTGAGCATCCACGACAAATACACGCCATCTACATCTTTCAAAGGTATGTGCTCATATCCTTGAAAAGCTTTACTCCAAGTCATGAGGTAAAGCAACTCAAGCGGTATGAAGACATTAAAGTGCTTAAACGAAAAATGGCAACCCCATTTTGAGCTTAACGATGAGTATGACCTATGATCAAGCATTCCTTCTTGGCTCCTTAAGTTAATATACTATAATATAGGTGACCTAGTCATCAACCATCATCTAGATGAAGTTTCTTGGATGGTTCAAGTTTTAGTTGCATGTTTTCTTGGAACCATTCAACATCCATCTAGTTGAGAAAACTCCTTGTAAATATTTTGAAAAATTCTTTGAAAATCCTTTTAGAAAATTGATTGCAAATGTTTTGAAGAGTTTTTGGCAAAATGTGTCAAGTCATTTTGAAAACTTTGTTCACCAAAATGGCCAAGATTGTTTTTTCCAAGTTTTTGTTTGCAAATCGGACCCTCCAAATCAAGGAAATTGGCTTTACCAAAATAGAAAATATATTTACAAGGACCTAATCGGTACAATCGACAAGTAACACTTCGTCATTACCGATTTCACCGTGAACCCTAAGATCATTATAAGTTCCAACGATAAAGTTTGCCTCGGAGTCTCCGATTTAGGTTACTTGAGTTCTATGTCATGTTCTCTATACTGTTTCAAAAAAACTCTCATTGACCCTTACTCTCAAGGATCCCTTACTCTCTGACCTTTTTGGAAATTAATTCCAAAGTGGAAAATATCAAAGCTTATGCTTACCTGAAAGGGGAGAAATACCCAAAGGGGGGATATTCAAGGGGGAGAAATATTAAGCTCAACCAAAGGGGGGAGGGAAAGTTTTATTTTCTTTCTGGTTTTAGACTTGTCTCACCCTACCTACTCCGAATATCTATTTGCTAAGATTCAGGGGGAGAGGAGAAAGGAAAGTTCACATTCAGGGGAGAAAGTTCCAAATGTTCTTGGAGATATATCTATCCTGACAAATAGGGGGAGAAATATCAATCATCAAATGCAATTTTCAATATGTATCCCATGTCTTCGTACTATTGAAGCTCTTTGCATCTACACGATAGAATACTCTTGTGTTATCTAACAATTGTTTTCTCAAGTGTGTTCCTACTCTTAAAATGCTCAAAAAGTTCAAGATAAGTATATGCATCATATCCTTGTTCAAGATGATCTCTTGTTTCTTACACATATTGTTTATAAGAGTGAGTCTTGAAGATGGAGACATTTGTTCACATATGTTTGATGCATATAGCCAAGGTACACATGACTCATCATGTCCCTTCTACTATGTTTGTGACCATGCATTACAAAGAAACTATTCCTTATAGGAAATTGCAAACATTTAGGGGGGGGGGGGCTTGTACCAATCAAGTATCCTTTAAACTATCATATTTTACTGCTTATCTATCTTTGAAGCTTTGATTGTATGTTGTCATCACTTACCAAAAAGGGGGAGATTGAAACCATATATGATCCCTTGGTGTGATAATTGATGTCAACATACATTCTCTCTTGTAATAATAGTTTTATCTAGTTCATTTTGGATGAAGTCCACACAGAGAATTGGCTGGATTGTGGGGAGAAATCCCAAGGAAGGTGAAGAATAGAATCGGCTAAGATTCAAGCTTCAAGAATCTACATTTTGCTTTTATGTGAGAAATCACAATTGACTCCATAAGAAAGCCAATACTATTAAAAGAGGATGAGGTATCTATGATGATCTGGTTGAGGAAGTTCTTAGAGATAGCAACCAAAAACTCTCATGAAATTCTCCCACAAATATTATGTCCAAAGCCTAAACACTCAAATTCAGTGCCACCAATATTTCCAAATCGGCCCTACCGAGTTTTACCCTAGGCAGGATCCACAGCCAACCCAACAATCTTGATACCACCAAGTTTGATTTCGGCCTGATCAAAAAACAATGACCAACTCTCTGGTTAACCATCTGCTAAAATCGAAATCTCCGAGTTTTGCAAATTTGTGCCATAGAGTTTGGGTAACTGCCTAGTGTCAGGGCTGATTTTTCCTGGATATTAATTTCCCATTAAATGACCCTTGTGCATACCAGCCCCAGGAATATTGTTAGCTGGTGCACACTTCCTTGATACAAATATCCAAGAAAATACATAATTTTGGTGTACAAGACCATGATGGTCTATGGAGTACAACAAAGGTATCTAGTGGTTGATGGCGGAAGCTGTTGTTCGCGGACCTGCAGCGTCTATGGGACTCCATTTTCCATAGGAACATCTGACCTGGTTACTCCTATCTCGCACCGCTGCTATTTTCGGTGCCTAGGTTCCGGGCTGTCGTCAGGATGCTCCTCTCCAAATATGCAATCTCGCTAAGACAATAGCGAGGGACAAGCCAGTGTGTACTTTGAATGTACTCGCAAATATTATGAAGACAGACATAATATAACACGTGATTAATATGCACTACAAAATATTCAATATTATTCAATCAGTCATAAGATAAATTTATAATTGCAAGCAAGCATGTAATTGATCCATACTACAAATTAAGTAAACAATCAATAAATGAAGCTAAAATGGAACATCGGGTGGTAACACTCCCGAAAGTTCCAAGAACATAAAATAGTCCGATCAGGTGTGTGAAGCGACGCCTCAAAAGGATAAAAACTATAAAACATGCCACAATCGGGCGTCTGAGCGACACCACGGAAAGGGCTTCTAAGAAATAATAAAATGCGTGCCGTAGTCGGGCATCTGAGCGACACCACATAAAGGGCTTATATGAAAATAATAAGATGCATGCCATAGCCGAGCGTCTGAGCGCGACATCACGTGAAGGGATTATAATATCAATGAGTAAATAATAACATGCATGCCACAGTCGGGCGTCTGAGCGACGCCACATAATGGGCTTATAAGATAATCATAACAATGAATATCCAGGAGGTAGAACCGTCCCAAGGACATTCAATATTTATACACAGAAGGGGTCAGTCCATGGTAATAGATATGATAATCCACCACCTTTCGCAGTTATTATCATGGTTAAATTAATTTCCTCCAAAGAGCGGCACTCACACCGACACTTGACCTATCCCAGATAGTAGTCCTTAACCATGGACACAGCTATCTAGATAGATATTATAACTCTCCGGAGGGTGTACTCTTTACCCCTGAGTAACGGATTTCTTTAGTCAACGAGGGATGTCAACCAATTCCGATTCCGACCTTTCAGTTGAAAACACACCTGGCCCGCACACACCATCTTAAGTTCCTGATGCCCGAGATCACCCAGGACACTCGTTAAGTGAAATTCTAAGTGGGGAAACTCCAATCTCGATTAGCACGGGATCAAATTTATACCGCACACTACTATGGATTTCCCCCCTTTCGGTCCCGACCGGAACCACCCATGCCTTCGAACCAAGTGACAAGCCTACCAGTGGCCACTGGTATCTTTCACTATGGCCTCTCTGTACGGCGTGTGCTAAGAAAGGGTTGACGACTTACTAGACCGTACCTTGCCTGCGACAGGGACAAGTGGTAGTACAAAACAAGTATGTGAGGTTATTGGAACAAGACTCGATGTATGGTCGACTCAGGAGGCTTATGTATTCCCTGCACGGTTAGCACAACATATTTTCTTCACAATATCTGATAGATTCACTTCTATCATACCCCACCATGCCTCCACAGATCACTCCCGTCACTACGGGATACCCGTCCCATGGTCGTGTCTACCCAAGACATAACCTCCCTCCAGATTTCATCTGATTAGCCTCAGCATGTGTGGCATGAAGAGATGACTACTATCACATGCACTTTATATTTAAGAGAAATGAATTTTTCACCACGAATAATATGCATGAAATATCATCATATAGTTATGCTCACTTCATCACCATAGCCATGTAAATGATACATCACCACAAACAATCACTCAACCAAATCATATCAGTGTTCAAGATGCTTGCCTTGAGTATGCAGAAGGGTAGGGTGCACTCCAAGACTTACGAAAGTTTAATTTTCCCTCCAATTCCTATTTTCGAGAAAATTTGAATCAACACACAATTCCAAAATAGTACTAAAAAAGTTGTTTGAATTTTTTTGAAATAAATCCTAAAATAAACTAGAGGGAATTTGTGAAGTGTGGGAAAAAAATCAAGTCAATTGGAGTTGTAGTTTAGAAACTAGAGGGAGTCAAACTTTGGTCAAAATTCTAGTTTTTAAATAAAACAGATAAAAGAAAACAGTTCGGTAAAAATACGTTTTCCAGCACAAGAAAGCATACTTACAGGTGGTATGCCTCCTCGCAGGGAACACGCACAGAAGCGGCTGCGCAAGAGAGGGGGAGACTGGCTCACCGACAGGTGGGGCCTACCTATCGGGTTTGCCCTCAACCTCTCGCACGCCTGGGCAGGGACAGGGTCGGACTCCTGAGACGATTATTGGTGACAGAGGGCACCACTCGAGGTGCTCCGGCCACGCAGGTGCTCTAGAGGAGATGGCACAGCTGCTGGTGGAGGTTAGGGTCGCGAGGGAGCTCGAGGGTGAGCAGGATTTTATCCATGGCAGAGGGGAGTTCCGATGAAGAGGGGTTTTGCACACCATCGGGTTTGAGAAGAATTAATCCATGGAATGGGTTGGGAGTGGCTCAGGTAGGCAGCTAGAGAAGAAAATGGCACCGGGGCAGCTTGAAGACTTCGGATTTTTCTGAGGGGTGGTGGCGGTGGTCTCGGCCGGAGATGGAAAGGATGACCACTCGGGTTGCTCTGGTTTGTCTAGGGGGCTTGAGAGGGTGGGGGAGTCCTGATCTGCCGCACGAGCTCGAGGTCTCTTTCTATACTCGGGGAAGTCGGTTCCCGAGCTTACCATCGTCGGCTAAGCCGGTTCGCCACCACTGTCCCTACAGGGGCAACATGGAAGGGCTAGCGAGGCTAGGAGCAAGCGGACGGGTCGTGCACTGCTCCTAGGGCTAGCTAGCGAGGGGAAGAGGCGGGGCGGCGCTGCCATGGCAGGGGCGTATGTGGCCGTCGGCTAGCTACCAGGGACCTATGGCGGTGGCTCTGAGCGGTACAGGGGGCTGTCGGGCGGCTCTGACGAATGGGAGGGGTGCTAGCATGGCTCTACAGCGAGGGAAGGGCCAGGGGCGCGGGGGTAGGTGGGCTCGATGGCTCGGCTAAGTTGACTGTAGCTGTCGCACTCCGCTCGTGCTCTAGGCACGTGTGCCAGGTGCTCGTCACACTGCCAAGGCAACCTACAGGGCTTGGATGGAGCTTCAAATTACCAGGTCTAGGTTAGGAGGTAAGGGGAAGTTAGTGGACATAAAATTTTAGCCAGATTAGCCAGGCTCAAACACAAAGATAGGAGCATGCCAATTCTGTTCATGCACACCACGTGCTTAACAAAATGCCAATGCCATCTAGAAAACTTTGCTAGCCACCAAAATTTCCAGGTGGGAGTTTCTTTAGATAATAAGAATGATGACAAGGTTAGTTTGAGAAAAAGCGAAAGTTGCGAGTGTAAGTTTTGGAGAAAAGCTTTTCTGGACAGAAACTATAGAGAATTATTGCATGAGCTAAAAATATTCCAGTGGCTCTAATCTCTTGGACTTATGGGTTTGCTAGGGTCTACTACAAGCAGGAAACGCTCATGGGGATTGGGGTAAAATAAAATAGGGTTGCAGTACAAATTACCAAAATGTACGAGTACATAAATATTTCTCACTAAAATATTAAAATGAATAGAAAAACTCTTATGTCAAATATCCAAGTCCAACAATATTTTTCCAAAAGTTTCTATTGGAAGGGAAAATTTTAAGATGCAAAAGAAAGAATGGTTCTAAAACCAACAGAAAATCCACAAAATAAAAATTAATATTGTTGGCAAAATAATTTAATTAATAAAAACATTGAATTTTTTTGGGGTGTTACAGCTAGGCCAGCCAAAATCGGATCCACCGAGATCTATATATGTGTCCGAGTGAAATAGTAAAAGTTGCCACATTTTAAACTAGTTGATGCAACCGAGTTTTTGCTTCGGTTTTGCCGAGTTTGGCAATAATGTTATAAAAGTTGGATTTTTTGAGATGACTATATATATCCCTCCACCATCCTGTGAGTCGAAGAGCAAGAACTCAGACAGAACCAACACTTGTCCCATCAATTTTCTGAGAGAGAACCACCTACTCATGTGTTGAGATCAAGATATTCCACTCCTACTATCGTGGTTTTGTCACGACATATGTCCTCATGAGAGAACTTAGGTGTGAGGTCATCGCTACTAGATGGTATCTTAAATGAGGTTTGTCGTAATCGATAGAGGCGAGTTTACCCAGGTTCGGCCCCTCCGATGGAGGTAAAAGCCTATGTCCTGCTTATGTATTATTGATGATGATGATGATCTCGATTAAAAGGGTGCTATTTTGCTACCTCTTGTTAGAGCATATATCTCCATATGTGGTTTTGGTAATTGATGACAATTCCTATGGGCTAATGGTTGCCTTAAAGCTATATTTATAGGATTTGTCCATAGGCACTTCTTGAAGTCCATCTGTTGGGTTCAAGGAGTTTATATGATGACCAAGATGGTATTCAAGGTATTATCCAAAGAATGGTCATAGAGACACTAGGTTGATCAAGATCTCAGACAAAGAGTAAATCAAGATGATCAACACACAAAGCGTATAAGATGTACCGAGAGGGATCAAGTGATCCCATGGTATGGTAAGCATTGTCCATTACGTGTTTGTGTACTAACCCATGGTGTTTGTGAGAGTCCTATGTGGGGGTTAGGTGTGCTTCCATGGGTTTGCGTCAAAAGGAAGATCTCATACAACCCATGAAGGATGACGTCAAGTGGTGATCGTCATCAAGATTGTGGTGTGCAAGTTCAAGTGGATCAACACGAATATATCATTGAAACTATTGTTAATGATCATGTGTTGATAAGGACAAGCTCATGTGCTAACAAGGACAAGATCAAGATAAGCATTCCTGAGCACTACATGCTTGATTCTTGTGGATGTTCACATGGTGGACAAATGAAGATGAATACATAAGCTAGGCTTTCCACATTGTGTATGGGAGAGCTACTTGAAGACTTCATCATGTCTTGCTTTCAACTTGAGCCAAGAAGGAACAACAACATCAAGCTCAAGTGAAAGGGCTAACTCAAAGGTATCAGTTCCTTTGACGTTAGTTGTGTGGAGTGATGATCAGCGAATAAAAGTATACACTCAAGTATGGATCATCAGTACCCTTTTATGATTCTTGAGTCCTTAGGGATCCCGCACTATTAAGAGGGGATCACAGGTTTTGCGATGAACTTGCTCAAACTACATCTTCACTGTTCTGCTCATACCACATCTCCACTGCTCTGCTGTTATCAGAAAACAGGACCAGTGCCTCGGACATCCGGCCTCCTCCGGACGTTCGAGGCCCGGACATCCGTCCTCCTCCGGACGTCCGAGTCCCCGACGTCCGACCAGCTTCGGAAATTCGGAACTATGGACCAGAGAAACTTGAGCCATATAACTCGGACTTCCGGCTCCCTCCGGACGTCCGACCAGCTTCGCAAATCCGGAACTATGCACCAGAGAAACTTGAGCCATATAACTCGGACTTCCGGCTCCCTCCGGACGTCCGAGGGCCGACGTCCGAGGGCCGGACGTCCGACCAGCTTCGGAAATCCGGAGCTTTGCACCACAAAAAGTTGAGTCGAATAACTCGGATTTCCGGCCTTTTCCGGACGTCCGGTCCCTGTTCAACTCACAGTGTTTCCACACATATCTACAACTCTCGGACGACCGACCCCTGTCGGACGTCCGACCCCTTGCGGACGCCCGGACTTCCGTAAACTGCCGGACGTCCGACCCCTGTGTGACTTAAAGTGTCCCCAACGGCTGTTTTTCTCTCCTCACTATAAATACCCACTTCGTGAGAGGGTGCCCAACACAGCCTTATCCTCATAAGAACACACTTCTACCTCACACACATTTTCTCACACCAAATCTTAGATCCCAAGAGCATTTGTGAGCCCCTTTGAGAGTTGTTCCAATCAAAAGATAGACCGTCTCCCTCTCCTCCTCTCAACCCAAGCTATTTGAGATTTGAGCAAGTCTTGAGCATTCCCCGTGATCTTGTTACTCTTGGAGGTTGGAGACTCCTAGGAGGTAGGAGTTCTTCGGAGAGGAATCAATCCGTGTGATTACCCCCCCCCCCCCCCCCGAAAAGTTTGTGAGGGTTTGGAAGCCACCTCAAAGGCTTACCACTAGTGGTTGAGAAATGCCTTCGTGGTGTTATCTCAAAGGGAGAATAGGGTGAGCCTTCGTGGCGTTGGTCTGCCTTCGTGGTAACATCCACCTCTCTAACGGTGACTAGCTTCCCTCCAAGGAAGTGAACATCGGGATACATCTTCGTCTCAGTGACCTTGGTTATCCTTAACCCTAACTCCTTCCTTGTGGTTTACTTGTGTTAATTGAGCATACATACATTGCATATTGTTTGTGCTCATTATATTGTGTTGGCTATTTCTTGTACAAGATTAATCATTCAAGAAAACCTTCTATATCCACACATTCATACTTGCAGCTTTTGATATATCGTGTGATATAGTGTGATCTTGTATCTTGTGTTGTTCACCTACTTGTCGTGTGATATAGGTCAAGTAAGTTTGTGTAACTTACTTGTGTTTGTTAGTAACTGTATTGTGTCCATCTTGGTAGATCATGTTGTTGATACACGTTGCAGTGCCTAGTGCATTTAGGATTTTTTGCCTGATAAGTACCCTCTTAGTTTATTTCCGCATTAGTTTCAAGCCAAATCCGAAGAAGTTTTTAAATAGCCTATTCACCCCCCCTCTAGGCGTCATCGAGGTCTTTTCAATTGGTATCAGAGCTAGGTCTCTCTTTAATTAGGTTTCACGACCTAGAGAGTATCGATGTCGACTATTGGATTAGTGCACAATGGCACCTTTGACTTTGATGGCACAAATTATACCCTATGGAAAATCTGTATGCTTCATCACTTTCGGGCCATGGGCCCAAATACTTTACGAATTGTTCTTGTAGGGATTGCCGACAAAAAGGATGATGCATCTACATCTACTAATGAAATGTATCTTGATTGTAAGGCTTTTCTTGCCATTCATCGAACCATAAGTCCTGAAGTGTTTAAGTCTATCTCGACTTGCAAGTCAGCTCATGAAGTTTGGACTAAACTTGAGGATATATATGGTGGGTCCAATCTTGATGAAGACGATATTATGATGAAGGAGTTGGTGCATGAGCTCTTCACTCTTTTCGATCATAAAGACTCTACCACTACTTCCATATCCGATTTCTTGCACACCTCAGCATCTTCAATCTCACAAGGTAATGACATGGTGAGTGAAGAAATATATGTTGATGAAAATTTCATAGCCTCTATGGACATGAGCATATCTAGCACCACACATAGTGTAAATTATTGTGCTAATAGGTCATGCATTTCACCTAAAGATCCCTCGACAAATGTCTGTGGTGATATGCCTGCTCTCCCGTGTCCTCTTGATCAAAATATCTTGTTTCTCCCTAGTTGTTCTATGACTAATCATTTAGGGGAAATCAAGAAATATGAAGTACTTTTGACTAATGAAGAATCTCATGCACCAAAAGAATCATCATCAACTCCTCCAGTTCACATGTGCCTCATGGCAAGAGGTAATAATGAGGTATCATCTTCCCTGTGCAATAACGATGATATTTGCGATGAGGATGATGATGATGACTTGACTGAAAATATCAATGTGATCAGTAAAATTCTTCATAAAGCTAAAAATAACGCTCTTCAAAGGTTCCAACATGTTCTTGCTTACTTTGAAAATTGTAATGATTCAGTTAATCATGAACAAGCTAAAAGTGAACAACTTGAACATGAACTTGAGAAGAGTCATCAAGCATGTAGAGACTTAAGATCTTTAAAAGGAGAGATTGAAGTTGCTCATGATAAACTTAAAAGGGATTTTGAGGTCCTTCTCCTTGAATGCAAGAATGTCAAGGGAGATCTCGTCAAAACCTCTAAGATCTATGAGGAGCTTCAATCTACTCATGAGAAGTCTCTAATCGCTACTTACTCCTCTCATATTGTTGATGATACTTGTACATCTAACCCTATCTCTTTTGAAGTATCAACATTGAAGGAGAATGTTGAGCTACGTGCTCAACTTGATTTACTAACTAGCAATTATGGGAAGTTGGAAGAAAACCATGTAATGCTCACAAGCTCTCATGCCGATCTTCTAACATCCATAATGTGCAAAAGTTAGCTCATGAGGCTATCATCACCAAGGTAACATCAAGTGAGCCTCATGTGGACAATGGCACTACTTCTAGTCAAAGTACTATATTTCCATGTGCTAGTCCTCGTAATTCGTCTACTCATAATGTTGCTACCTCGTGTGATGAATTACTTTCCTAGCCTTGTTGCTCCAACATTGAAACTTACACTTCCTCTAGTATTTGCATTAAAACTAATCGTGCAAAGGAAATCGAAGAGCTCAAGGCCCAAGTCACTTCTTTGAAGAAAGACTTGGAACAGTGTCATGAAGGGATGTCCACACTCAACAACGTCCTGTGTGAGCAAACATCTCCGAATGACAAAAATGATGTTGGAGTAAACTCAAACAAGAACAAGAGGGGCCTAGAACAAGTCAATAATTCGGCCAAAATCATTTGCTTCAAGTGCAAAGTTAAAGGTCACCATGTTAGATCTTGCCCTCTGAAGACAAAGTCTCAAAGTCACAAGCAACAAGGGAAGCGGCCACAAACTCAATCACATATTCAGCTACAAGTTGAAGGAAGGCCTCTTCCCAATAAGACCCAAGCCAACACTCCTCAAGGTGAGAAATCAACTGGGAAGAAAGCAAAGGGTAGATGTTCCTACTTATGTCGTGAGAAGGGTCACGTTGCTTCGTCTTGCACAAGAGGTAACTTATCCAACCCAATCACTATTGATGATATCTATTCCCTTGGGAAGGATAAGGTTGGCAATGTGTTTGCCAAGTTTGTTGGTACTCAAAATGGTGTCAAGAAAAGAACCATTTGGGTTGCCAAGCCTATTGTGATTAACCTCTTAGGACCCAACGTAGTTGGGGACCAACAAGCTCAAACTTGATCAATAGGTGACTATGGAGGACATTAGAGACTTGGATACATAATGAAGAATTAAGGGGTCTTCATCATTCATATTATCTCAAGCCAAGTCATTTCGATTATTGAGTTTCTATCTTATATCCAATGTGCCTCCTTACGGTAACTTATACTTAAACTGTTTACATTGTTAGGTGCTTTCCCCTTTGCATGTTGTGGTTGTGTACCTTTCATGCATTTGTATATGTTGTGCTTCCAACTTGCTTATCTGGAGTAATCGAGTATGTGTATGTTGGTTTGCATATCATGTACATGTGAGTCTTGTATTGAGCCTTTTTGCATCTTGTTTGTATTTTTGTTGGCTCTTGTGAGAGATTAATGGATTATCCCATTGTGGGGGAGTGATGTGCTTTGCACACCTCACAATCCTTTAAATGTGTATACATGGGGAATACCACTTGGTTTTGATATTTCAAGATTATCTAGTTTCTATGTGGTATGTCTTACTCATGAGAAATTCAAATTCTATATGGTCCATTAATTATCTCTTGTTGGTTTTAATTTGCCACTTGTTAATATTGTTGGTTTATCACATTATGGGGGAGTAACATGCTATGTGCATATTACAAACCTAGAAAATGTTTACATTTGAGGTGTTGCCACTTAGTGTTGATATTGTAAATTATCTTGTTCCTAGGTGGCATGTTAGCTCTACAAGTGTCATTTGCTTGCGTTTTATGGGTAAAGATGATCTTGGATATATTTGCGATCTACCAATGAGTATCACTTCCAAAATACTTCTTGTCCTTGACAATTGGTATTCCCATCATGTGATAGGAATTGCTAATCGTCTTTACATTGGATTTTGTGTTTTGTTTGTCTTCCTTGCCTCTTATGGATCTATTTTAACATGTCTAGTGTTTTTATAGATATAGAGAACGTGATGATCCCATCGTGTGCATTTTGTATTTAAATGCAAATTCTATATAATGCACGTCCCTTGGGGGAGCTATCCTATTTTCTTTAGAACACTCTCTTTATTCACCCATCATAAAATCTTTTGATCCCCATCAAGTGTGTGTTGATGGGAGGCAAGTCTTGCTCTTTATGATGCTTTGTGCCATCATGAAAATTTGTCGAGGGCTTGGTTTGTTGGAACCTAGCTCTCTTTTGGAAATTAGATACCTCGTGTTTGTTTTCCTTGAATTGGTTTCTTGTTTCCTTTTATTTGGCATGTGTCAATGGATATCTCATTCCTTGAGGTATCTTTTAATTGATATCCTTCAAGTGATAGTTCTTTTTTTGTTTAAGATCTTATTATCACTTGATACCTTGTCTTTTGGTGACTTATCAACTTTGTGTTGAGTTGATTCTTGAGAGTCTTGAGCATGCATATCTACTATATACAACTTCTTTTTCTTGCTTTCCTTCTTTGACCCAATATATAGGGGAAACTCCACCTTGTCATAAGTTGGCAAAATATGCATGTAATTCAAATTCGTACCTACATGCACATATGTATGTGGAGTTTGTCCTATGTATTGCTGGTTTTCTAACTCTTTGGTCCCAATGAGTTTGGGCACCATTTTGTTTGTTTTGCTGTTCCAGGAACAACTGGAGATGCATTGGATGCTCGGCTCACCTATAAGGAAGGTGTTGAGACCATGTGATTATTTGAGCCAAGTTAGGATGATCAAAGAACAACTATCTACTACATCAATCCAATGTTGTCTCTGTAACAAGTATCCACTTCATGCATTCTTTTCTTGCAAAGGCCCCAACCTGTCTTTTCTTTTCCAGGTTGCATCATGGCATGAATCTCTAGATTCGTTCTTGTAGTACTTGTTTGCTTTCTCAAAGCATCCGAACGATGATGTCTTACTACTACTTGGGATGTCTTTGATGTTCGTATGTTGGAAGTTCATATTGTACAATAAAAAATATTAGGCCATGTGCTATGCTTCCAAGCAAAAGATCTCATTGATATATTTATGACTTCCTTTTGGATATCTAGTTTGTTCCTTCTTGTAACCATTTCGTGTGTACATCCTTCTTTGTGGATATATATCATCATGATTGTCTTCTACTTAGAATCTTTTACACATGAGAGAAGTTACATCTCTAATTGATATCCTCTTTTCTTTCACGTCCATCATTGCATTTCCTTTTTCAGTTTTTGGTGGCTTCGTGAAAGGATTTGTTTTGAGTGCGTATCTTATTTTCCTACATCTTGAGGCACTCTTTGGCCGTGAAGATTATTTTTCCTCATGCTTGTCTTGATGAGGGTTTTGCCATTTCAACTAGTATCCCTCCTATTGACAAGGTTCTTACTTCCTATCTTCACAATGGGTTGTCACAAGCGTTGGTTCTTATTTTTTTTATTAGTAAGATTGTGAACCCATTTTCTAGTATGTGTGTGTGGGAATGATATGTCTTGCACTTTGTATCTCATTTCATCAAGACTATGTTGATGAGTAATGCTCATCCTTATCTTAGTCTTCTCAAGTTCTTTGCCATGACTCACACACATTACTTTGCTTGAGCCTATTCTTAAGTTGCTTCTTTTACATATTTCTCAACCATTTGTTTTGTGCAATTGATATGCTTATTGTCTCATCTATCTTCTTGCACTCATTGTGTGTTTTTATTCATTTTGGGGGAGCAACGATCCTATTTTGTGCACCTGTATCAAATACAGAAATCTCGTATTAG
This sequence comes from Hordeum vulgare subsp. vulgare, assembly GCF_904849725.1. Lineage (NCBI taxonomy): Eukaryota > Viridiplantae > Streptophyta > Magnoliopsida > Poales > Poaceae > Hordeum > Hordeum vulgare. Next base: position 435,963,307 of record NC_058524.1, read on the forward strand.
TGCACAAATCATGGGGAGCTTCTCTAGTTTTTGATAAAACACTCTGTTGCCTTTATCATAATATCTTTTATTCATGTGGTTTGAAGGACCATATGATTGTTTGTTCCATCTGGAATCTTTTGATTGCTTGCCTCTATTTTTGTATGTCTTTGTGGCATACGATCCTTTTATTTGCAATCTTTGGGTCCTCAATATAGTTTGTTTTCCTCCAACTACTTATCATTGTATTTGTGTATTTCTCTGCACTCATTTGCTGAGAAGTACACACTTTTTGAGAGGACCACCTACTATATTGGCTTTCTAAACTTTTCGTCCATTTTGGCAATCGATGCCAATGGGGGAGAAGTTTAGAGAGTTTACTTTGGATATGTTTAGAGGGTTTTGCTTTTATTGCGTAAGCATTTACATCTTGCACGCATGCATTATTACCTTGTATGTGTGCACGTGGTTATGCCTATTTCCTTATATAAACTCTCTTGAAGTGGTTGTCTTCAATTACCAAAATGGGGGATATTGTTCGAGCATATATCTCCATATGTGGTTTTGGTAATTGATGACAATTCCTATGGGCTACTGGTTGCCTTAAAGCTATATTTATAGGATTTGTCCATAGGCACTTCTTGAAGTCCATCTGTTGGGTTCAAGGAGTTTATATGATGACCAAGATGGTATTCAAGGTATTATCCAAAGAATGGTCATAGAGACACTAGGTTGATCAAGATCTCAGACAAAGAGTAAATCAAGATGATCAACACACAAAGCGTATAAGATGTACCGAGAGGGATCAAGTGATCCCATGGTATGGTAAGCATTGTCCATTACGTGTTTGTGTACAAACCCATGGTCTTTGTGAGAGTCCTATGTGGGGGTTAGGTGTGCTTCCATGGGTTTGCGTCAAAAGGAAGATCTCATACAACCCATGAAGGATGACGTCAAGTGGTGATCGTCATCAAGATTGTGGTGTGCAAGTTCAAGTGGATCAACACGAATATATCATTGAAACTATTGTTAATGATCATGTGTTGATAAGGACAAGATCATGTGCTAACAAGGACAAGATCAAGATAAGCATTCCTGAGCACTACATGCTTGATTCTTGTGGATGTTCACATGGTGGACAAATGAAGTTGAATACATAAGCTAGGCTTTCCACATTGTGTATGGGAGAGCTACTTGAAGACTTCATACAACCCATGAAGGATGACGTCAAGTGGTGATCGTCATCAAGATTGTGGTGTGCAAGTTCAAGTGGATCAACACGAATATATCATTGAAACTATTGTTAATGATCATGTGTTGATAAGGACAAGCTCATGTGCTAACAAGGACAAGATCAAGATAAGCATTCCTGAGCACTACATGCTTGATTCTTGTGGATGTTCACATGGTGGACAAATGAAGATGAATACATAAGCTAGGCTTTCCACATTGTGTATGGGAGAGCTACTTGAAGACTTCATCATGTCTTGCTTTCAACTTGAGCCAAGAAGGAACAACAACATCAAGCTCAAGTGAAAGGGCTAACTCAAAGGTATCAGTTCCTTTGACGTTAGTTGTGCAGAGTGATGATCAGCGAATAAAAGTATACACTCAAGTATGGATCATCAGTACCCTTTTATGATTCTTGAGTCCTTAGGGATCCCGCACTATTAATAGGGGATCACAAGTTTTGCGATGAACTTGCTCAAACTACATCTTCACTGTTCTGCTCATACCACATCTCCACTGCTCTGCTGTTATTAGAAAACAGGACGAGTGCCTCGGACATCCGGCCTCCTCCGGATGTCCGAGGCCTGGACATCCGGCCTCCTCCGGACGTCCGAGGCCCGGACGTTCGACCAGCTTTGGAAATCCGGAACTATGCACCAGAGAAACTTGAGCCATATAACTCGGACTTCCGGCTCCCTCCGGACGTCCGAGGGCTGGATGTCCGACCAGCTTCGGAAATCCAGAACTATGCACCAGAGAAACTTGAGCCATATAACTCGGACTTCCGGCTCCCTCCAGACGTCTCAGGGCCGGACGTCCGACAAGCTTCGGAAAACCGGAGCTTTGCACCATAGAAAGTTGAGTCGAATAACTCGGATTTCCGGCCTTTTCCGGACGTCCGGTCCCTGTTCAACTCACAGTGTTTCCAGACATATCTACAACTCTCGGACGACCGACCCCTGTCGGACATCCGACCCCTTGCGGATGCCCGGACTTCCGTAAACTGCCGGACGTCCGACCCCTGTGTGACTTAAAGTGTCCCTAACAGCTGTTTTTCTCTCCTCACTATAAATACCCCCTCCCACTTCGTGAGAGGGTGCCCAACACAGCCTTATCCTCATAAGAACACACTTCTACCTCACATGAATTGCTCACGCCAAATCTTAGATCCCAAGAGCATTTGTGAGCCCCTTTGAGAGTTGTTCCAATCAAAAGATAGATCGTCTCCCTCTCCTCCTCTCAACCCAAGCTATTTGAGATTTGAGCAAGTTTTGAGCATTCCCCGTGATCTTGTTACTCTTGGAGGTTGGAGACTCCTAGGCGGTAGGAGTTCTTCGGAGAGGAATCAATCAATGTGATTACCCCCCCCCCCCCGAAAAGTTTGTGAGGGTTTGGAAGCCACCTCAAAGGCTTACCACTAGTGGTTGAGAAACGCCTTCGTGGTGTTATCTCAAAGGGAGAATAGGGTGAGCCTTCGTGGCGTTGGTGTGCCTTCGTGGTAACATCCACCTCTCTAACGGTGACTAGCTTCCCTCCAAGGAAGTGAACATCGGGATACATCTTCGTCTCAGTGACCTTGGTTATCCTTAACCCAAACTCCTTACTTGTGGTTTACTTGTGTTACTTGAGCATACATACATTGCATATTGTTTGTGCTCATTATATCGTGTTGGCTATTTCTTGTACAAGATTAATCATTCAAGCATACCTTCTATATCCACACGTTCATACTTGCAGCTTTTGATATATCGTGTGATATAGTGTGATCTAGTATCTTGTGTTGTTCACCTACTTGTCGTGTGATATAGCTCAAGTAAGTTTGTGTAACTTACTTGTGTTTGTTAGTAACTGTATTGTGTCCATCTTGGTAGATCGTGTTGTTGATACACGTTGTAGTGACTAGTGCATTTAGGATTTGTGCTTGACAAGTACCCTCTTAGTTTATTTCTGCATTAGTTTCAAGCCAAATCCGAAGAAGTTTTTAAATTGCCTATTCACCCCCCCTCTAGGCGTCATCGAGGTCTTTTCACCTCTATCTCAAGGGTTTCTAATATGTTTATATATAAAAACTTGTCCCTCTTGGGGTGCCTTGCCCCTCGTTATATGAGTTGCAGGGATGGGTATAGACGTAGAGTCCTACTAGGACTAGGACTAGTCTCTTTTGAATCCTAATATGGGTCTTGCTTCTATTGTGAGGGAATTTTTCCTCTTCTTTGGCCTTCTCTACGAGCCGCCTTCCGTCGGGGTGCACACTAGGCCTTAGTACTTGTCGTCTAGTTCGACCCGGTAAACAAGGTGACCTTACGAGCCGCCAAATGGTAGGCAGGGTCATACATCCTGGCCGGGTCAAATCATGGGGAATATCCCCAACACCTACCATATGGATCTTAATTTCTAGACTCCCCAAGTTGCTTTCCACCCAATCAATCTCTTCTACCCAAGCCAAATCTGTGAGAGAGCGATGGAGTGTTGAGGAGACTATATTTTGAAGCACAAGAGCAAAGAGTTCATCATAATACTACATCTATTACCTTTTGGAGAGTGGTGTCTCCTAGATTGGTTACGTGCTGCTTGGGAGCCTTCGATTTCGTGTGGAGTTGAACCAAGAAGTTTGTAAGGTCAAGGATATTGCCTAGTTCGTGAAGATCTACCCTGAGTGAGGCTGTTCCTTTGTGGCCGTAAGCCATGATGGCATAGACAAGGTTGTTTCTCCATGGACCCTTCGTGAGTGTATCCCTCTGTGGACTCTCGCGGCCGTTACCCCCCATGGGTTGAAGTATCCATAAACGTGGATATATGATAGCACCACCTATCAGAACCATGGCAAAAATCTCTGTATCATCTTTGTGCTTGATCTTCCTACCTCTACTCCTTACTTACATGCGCATGTCTTTACTTTTTGTTGGTATACTATTAGACGTGCATGTGTAGGGTGTGCTTGACTTGGTATAATTGCTAAAACTTGCCAACTATTAAAATTGGGAAAAGGCTAAGTTTTTATTTTGTCAAGCAGTCTATTCATCCCCTCTAGACGTCCCTTCTAGTGGCACATCCTTATAGGAATAGGCATACATAATCCAACAATGCAGGTGTCGGTCATGAATTGTGTGTAGACGAGTCATAGCAAGCTACATAGACTCCATTACACCGTGAGACATATATGTCATCATCTGTGTGTAGACGAGTCATAGCAGGCTATATGGACTCTGTCACACCGTGTGACATTTCCCCGTAGGGACAAACATAACAGCAAAGAAGTATACAAGAGTGACTCGCTCTATTTGACCACTTGATTACGGATGGAAAGCGGTGCTGAAGGAGAGATGAGTGCCCATAGCATTTTGGAAGCTTTCCCAGAATTGAGAAGTAAAGATACTTCCAAGACCAGATTTCATCTCCAATGGAACACCATGAAGAGATACTATTTGAGATATATATATATATATATATATATAACTCCACTAGATGGCTGATAACCCACAAGTATATATAGGGGATCAATTGTAGCCTTTCTCGATAAGTAAGAGTGTCGAACCCAACGAGGAGCTAAAGGTAGGACAAATATTCCCTCAAGTTCTATCGACCACCGGTACAACTCTACGCACACTTTACGTTCGCTTTACCTAGAACAAGTATGAAACTAGAAGTACCTTGTAGGAGTGATAGGATAGGCTTGCAAGAAAGTAAAGAACACGTAAATAAAACTAGGGGCTGGTTAGATAAAGAAACAACTACGAGTGTATAACGAGTGTGGAAAATTGGTGGTAGGAGTTGCGGAATTGTCCCTAAGCAATTGACTACGTTACTAGATCGATAGCAAGTATTATGTGGGAGAGGCCTCTGCTAGCATGTCATCCCTTACTTGGAATTCTATGCACTTATGATTGGAACTATTAGCAAACGTCCGCAACTACTAACGTTCATTAAGGTAAAACCCAACCATAGCAATAAGATATATTGGTGCCCCTTCAATCCCATATGCATCAATTTCTATGCTACGTTTGAAGCTTCTGTCACTCTAGCCTGCCAATACATAGTCCTATCTGAAAGTGCAGTCATGCCCTTAATCGTGTTTTCGTGTTGCTAACAACACACATATAGATAATTAATCACTAATCCTTTTTAAGCTATTGTGAATGATCATGTGTTGATAAGGACAAGCTCATGTGCTAACAAGGACAAGATCAGGATAAGCATTCCTGAGCACTACATGCTTGATCCTTGTGGATGTTCACATGGTGGACAAATGAAGATAAATATATAAGCTAGGCTTTCCACATTGTGTATGGGAGAGCTACTTGAAGACTTCATCATGTCTTGCTTTCAACATTGAGCCAAGAAGGAACAACAACATCAAGCTCAAGTGAAAGGGCTAACTCAAGGTATCAGTTACTTTGACGTTAGCGGTGCGGAGTGATGATGAGCGAATAAAAGTACACACTCAAGTATGGATCATCGGTATCCCTTTTACAATTCTTGAGTCTTTAGGGATCCCGCACTATTAAGAGGGGATCACAGGTTTTTGTGATGAACTTGCTCAAACTAGATATCCACTATTCTGCTCAATACCACATATTCTCTACTCTACTCCTATCTCAAAACGGGTCTAATCTCTCGGACTTCTGGCTCCCTTCGGACGTCTGAGGGCCGGTCAAGGGTCGGACGACCGACAGGCTTCGGAAATACGGAGCCCTGCACCAGAAGAACTTGAGCCCTATAACTCGGATTTACGGCTCCCTCCGGACATCCGAGGGCCGATCGACCGACCAAGTTCGGAAATCCGGAGCCCTGCACCAGAAGAACATGAGCTCTATAACTCGGATTTCCGTCTCCCTCCGGACGTCCGAGGGCCGGACGTCCGACCCCTTCGGAAATCCAGAACCTTGCACCAGAAGTAGTTGAGTCGAATAACTCGGATTTCCGGCCTTCTCCGGACGTCCGGTCCCTGTACAACCCACAGTGTTTCCAGACATATCTACAGCTCTCGGACGACCGACCTCTGTCGGACGTCCGACCCCTTGTGGACGCCCGGACTTCCGTAAACTGCCGGACGTCCGAGCCCTGTGTGACTTAAAGTGTCCCCAACGGCTGTTTTACACTCCCCACTATATATACCCCCCTCCCACTTCGTGAGAGGGTGTCCAACACAGCCATATCCTCATAAGAACACATTTCTACCTCACACACATTTGCTCACACCAAATCTTAGATCCCAAGAGCATTTGTGAGCCCCTTTGAGAGTTGTTCCAATCAAAAGATAGATCGTCTCCCTCTCCTTCTCTCAACCAAAGCTATTTGAGATTTGAGCAAGTTTTGAGCATTCCCCGTGATCTTGTTACTCTTGGAGGTTGGAGACTCCTAGGCGGTAGGAGTTCTTCGGAGAGGAATCAATCCGTGTGATTACCCCCGGAAAAGTTTGTGAGGGTTTGGAAGCCACCTCAAAGGCTTACCACTAGTGGTTGAGAAACGCCTTCGTGGTGTTATCTCAAAGGGAGAATAGGGTGAGCCTTCGTGGCGTTGGTGTGCCTTCGTGGTAACATCCACCTCTCTAACGGTGACTAGCTTCCCTCCAAGGAAGTGAACATCGGGATACATCTTCGTCTCAGTGACCTTGGTTATCCTTAACCCTAACTCCTTACTTGTGGTTTACTTGTGTTATTTGAGCATGCATACATTGCATATTGGTTGTGCTCACTATATTGTGTTGGCTATTTCTTGTACAAGATCAATCACTCAAGCATACCCTCTATGTCCACACGTTCACACTTGCAGCTTTTGATATATCGTGTGATACAACGTGATCTAGTATTTTGTGTCGTTCACCTACTTGTCGTGTGATATAGCTCAAGTAAGTTTGTGTAACTTACTTGTGCTCGTTAGTAACTGTATTGTGTCCATCTTGGTAGATCGTGTTGTTGATACACGTTGCAGTGCCTAGTGCATTTAGGATTTGTGCTTGACAAGTACCCTCTTAGTTTATTTCCGCATTAGGTTAAGCCAAATCCGAAGAAGTTTTTAAATAGCCTATTCACCCCCCCTCTAGGCGTCATCGAGGTCTTTTCAATTGGTATCAGAGCAAGGTCTCTCTTTAATTCGGTTTCACGACCTAGAGAGTATCGATGTCGACTATTGGATTAGTGCACAATGACACCTTTGACTTTGATGGCACAAATTATACCCTATGGAGAATTCGTATGCTTCATCACTTTCGGGCCATGGGCCCAAATACTTTACAATTGTTCTTGTAGGGATTGCCGACAAAAGGAATGATGCATCTTCATCTACTAATGAAATGTATCTTGAGTGTGAGGCTTTTCTTGCCATTCATCGAACCATAAGTCCTAAAGTGTTTAAGTCTATCTCGACTTGCAAGTCAGCTCTTGAAGTTTGGACTAAACTTGAAGATATATATGGTGGGTCCAATGTTGATGAAGACGATATTATGATGAAGGAGTTGGTGCATGAGCTCTTCACTCTTTTTGATCATAAAGAGTCCACCACTACTTCCATGTCCGATTGCTTGCACACCTCAGCATCTTCAATCTCACAAGGTAACGATATGGTGAGTGAAGAAATACATGTTGATGAAAATGTCATAACCTCCATGGACACGAGCATATCTAGCACCACACATAGTGTAAATTATTGTGCTGATAGGCCATGCATTTCACCTAAAGATCCCTCGACAAATGTCTGTGGTGATATGCCTGGTTTCCCGTGTCCTCTTGATCAAAATATCTTGTTTCTACCTAGTTGTTCTATGACTAATCATTTAGGGGAAACCAGGAAATATGAAGTACTTTTGACTAATGAAGAATCTGATTCACCAAAAGAATCATCATCAACTCCTCCAGTTCACATGTGCCTCATGGCAAGAGGTAATAATGAGGTATCATCTTCCCTGTGCAATAACGATGATATTTGCGATGAGGATGATGATGATGACTTGACTGAAAACATCTATGTGATCAGTAAAATTCTTCATAAAGCCAAAAATAACGGTCTTAAAAGATTCCAAGATATTCTTGCTTACTTTGAAAATTGTAATGATTCACTTAATCATGAACAAGCTAAAAGTGAACAACTTGAACATGAACTTGAGAAGAGTCACCAAGCATGTAGAGACTTAAGATCTTCAAAAGGAGAGATTAAAGTTGCTCATGTTAAACTTAAAAAGGATTTTGAGGTCCTTCTCCTTGAATGCAAGAATGTCAAGGGAGAGCTCATCAAAACCTCTAAGGTCTATGAGGAGCTTCAATCTACTCATGAGAAGTCTCTAATCGCCACTTACTCTGCTCATATTGTTGATGATACTTGTATATCTAACCCTATATCTTTTGAAGTATCAACATTGAAGGAGAATGTTGAGCTACGTGCTCAACTTGATATACTAACTAGCAATTATGGGAAGTTGGAAGAAAACCATGTAATGCTCACAAACTCTCATGCCGATCTTCTAACATCCCATAATGTGCAAAAGTTAGCTCATGAGGATATCATCACCAAGGTAACATCAAGTGAGCCTCAGGTGGACAATGGCACCACTTCTAATCAAAGTACTATATCTCCATGTGCCAGTCCTCGTAATTCGTCCACTCATAATGTTGCTACCTCGTGTGATGAATTACTTTCCTTGCCTTGTTGCTCTAACAATGAAACTTACACTTCCTCTAGTATTTGCATTAAAACTAATCGTGCAGAGGAAATCGAAGAGCTCAAGGCCCAAGTCACTTCTTGAAGAAAGACTTGGAATCTTTGAAGAAATACTTGGAACAGTGTCATGAAGGGATGTCCACACTCAACAACGTCCTGTATGAGAAAACATCTCCGAATGACAAAAATGATGTTGGAGTAAACTCAAACAAGAACAAGAGTGGCCTAGAACGAGTTAAGAATTCGGCCAAAATCATTTGCTTCAAGTGCAAAGTTAAAGGGCACCATGTTAGATCTTGCCCTCTGAAGACGAAGTCTCAAAGTCACAAGCAGCAAGGGAAGCGGCCACAAACTCAATCACACACTCAGCTACAAGTTGAAGGAAGGCCTCTTCCCAATAAGACCCAAGCCAACACTCCCCGAGGTGAGAAATCAACCGGGAAGAAAACAAAGGGTAGATGTTGCTACTTATGTCGTGAGAAGGGTCACGTCGCTTCGTCTTGCACGAGAGGTAACTTATCCAACCCAATCACTATTGATGATAGCTATTCCCTTGGGAAGGATAATGTTGGCAATGTGTTTGCCAAGTTTGTTGAAACTCAAAATGGTGTCAAGAAAAGAACCATTTGGGTTGCCAAGCGTATTGTGACTAACCTCTTAGGACCCAACGTAGTTGGGGACCAACAGGTTCAAACTTGATCAATAGGTGACTTTGGAGGACATTGGAGACTTGGATACACAATGAAGATTTGAGGACTCTTCATCATTTGTATCATCTCAAGCCAAGTCACTTGGATTATCGAGCCCATATCCCATATCCAATGTGCCTCTTTGCGGTGACTTGTACTTAAATTGTTTACATTGAAAGTTGCCTGCCCCACTCCCTCTCATGTTTAGGTTTGGTTCCTAGCATGTACTTTGACATGTTTCACCTACTAGTATGATTGTGATATGTTATCTATCATGTGTAGGTCGTTATGTATGTCATATAGTTGTGTGTAGTCCTGATCATTACTTGCATCCTAGTTGCACCGTTGTGTGGACTTTTGCGACGTTAATAGCTCATCACATTAAGGGGGAGTGTTCTGCTCTACGCACACCACTAACCCAAAATGTGTACATATGTGTTTGTCTCCATGTAGTATTCGGTGCAAGATTATCCAATCAATTAGTTTGATGTCAAGGCCATCCGAAGTTTAAATTGGCATCCACTTGTCACCTTAGTTGGATGATTGATTGCCTTGTATGATAAATACATGGATTATCACATTATGTGAGGATGATATGCTTTGTGCATGTCACATCCCCTGGTAAGACAAAACATCCGATGTATGCCACTCAGAATCCACCACTTGTGGTTATCCTATAACTGTGTGGTGTGTCATGCTCCACATATCTTAATTCGCATAATAAGCCCTGTTGGTATCTAAATTCCTTAGATGTGCGTGAGTATAATGTCCTACTACACCAATGCTCATGGCTTAGCCGCTAGATCGTATCTAAAAGAAGGGCATTGTTGATGCATGCCTTTCGAATTAATCCTCCACACTATGATCTAACTAATTGGGATGTTAGCGTATGCCATCTAAACATTATGCTTATGGTTGAACTCCCATATCACACTTGTGTGAGTATAAAACGATTCTTGTGCTCATTTGGCACCTACCACCACTGATAACTCTAAATGTCATTGTGTTCTCTCACACATGGTATCTCTGGCTTGGTAGTGTTTTTCATGGTCATTTTATTTCGGCTCTATCTTCAGTTGACCTACATAACGTGCCGAGAAATTCATGTGTCTCCCGGTAGAGCTCGCACTACTTATTTCATAATGTTGTGGGACTTATAATCATATTACCTACACTTATAAATCTACTAGGGTGAGACATGCATGTAAGGTTGTGCAAAATGCATGCCTTACATGGCTTGATGCCCTGACCAGTTCATGTGTTGAACTTGGGGTGCTACCATCTGTTGATTTGTCACCCTGATCCATTTTGGATGACATGAATGTTCTGTAATAGAAAATTATGTGTTCATTTGTCCAAATTGTATATCCTTGGATTTTGATAGGATTGTGTAGGCATATCTACTATGTGTAGATGCACATGCCGTGTCTATCGTATCTTTGATCCAATATATGTATATGGTAAATTAAACGTATCCATTAAAAAGGTTAGGGTGTGCTTGAAAGTAAGACTTATATCTATATGCACATAATTGAGTGATCTTACCCTATATATATATTGTAGTTGGACTAAGTACTTCGGACCCAATAAGTTTGGGGACCATATTGTGCTTAATTGGTGGTTTAGGTACTTTGGAGAAGCATTGCTATCTTGACTTACTCTCAGAAAAAGATGGTGCTAGTCAGGAAGAAATTAGAGTCAAGACAGGACTCGGCTACTTCTACGCCATACCAATGCTTTTCCGGTAACAAGTATTTACTTCATGCATGTACAATATTAGAGTCAACACTGTGTAGGTTGCATCATGGCATGAACATAATACTTTTTCCACTTTGTAATTTCCTGCATGTCCTTGTCAATCGCATTGATGAAATGCTTAGTGTTGGTGTTCTCTTAGCTCTTCATGGTCATATGAATGAGACAAATTTGTGCCATGACCCTTGTGTCATGTGCCTTGCTCTTATAAGAGGATAACTTGTGCATGATTCTATGCACTCATGCGCTTGACGTATTTTGGACCCACATTTATCGTAGTAATCGTATTAAAAGACTTAAATCAAACCATGTCCAAAATATGTTAGTTGAGAGATCCCTTTGGCTGCTACACATGCGAGAATACTTAGTATCACCTCATCATCAAAAATTCCAGAATCAGCTTCTGCCTCCTCCTCTCTCTCAGTCGTCCGACGTGTCTCGGACGTCCGGCGGCTAACCTCATTCCGGACGTCCGACCAGTGTCGATTGTCCGACGGCAAAATCCTCTCCGAACGTCCGACGCCTGTCGGACGTCCGACGCATCAGGGCCTATAAATAGCTGGGCGCGGGGCTGGGCTTTGCCCTAGCCCTCACGCGCCCCCTTTTTCCCCTGCAGCCGCCGCCTCGAGCTCCTGGAGCGCTCGCCCGCGCCGCCACTCCCGAGATCTGCCTGATCTCCTCCGTGGATCCTTCTCTTCTTCCTCTTCTTCCTCCGCGGGATCCGTCTACAGGTATCTCCTCCGTTCTCCTCGCGTTTGGTTCCCTCTCTCCCAAGTCCATGTGTTCGTTCGTAAGGTTTGACCATGTTCGTTCCTCATTTGGGGTTTCCACCCGTGTAGGTTGTTCTGCACCATGCCCAAGGTTAAGCACGCCGTCCGGAAGGACGTTGTTGGCTCATCCGCTCGTGCCCCTACTGGCACGGGGTCGGACTCGGAAGGGCAACGTCGTCCCTTCAAACGGACTGTCCGGCGTCCTCCGTCTCCATAGCTCCCCTCGTCGTCTGATGGTGATGGATCCGACTTTGAGGATGAGCTTGCCGCTGAGGACCTTGCTGACCAGCCCGCCGATCGGTGGTCCATGCCAAAGCCCGGGACTCGCAGGGCGTCCTATATGCCACCACCTCCTCCTGCTCAGCCCGCAGGTGCAGCTCGTCGCATCTCACTTGAACCCCCTGCTACCTTAGGTCGCGAAGTCACGAACTTCACCACACTTGCCAAGTCTTCATACCTCACTTTCCGCCGCGAAATTGATCAATTCTCTGTCGTACGTGACTCTACGGACTCACGTTTCCGCACACACGTCCAGGCGGACATTTTTACTACAGTCATAGTTCCTAAGGGTCTCTCTGTTCATCACTTCATAGATCTTGAGCATATTCGCATGCACCCGGCGAAATACCCGGGTGCCATTGAGCTTATTGAGGCATCGGGGCTTGCTGCCCCGTTTGCTTTTCATCGCGATTTTAACGCTGCTGCCATTCACCAGTTCTATGCCACATGCTTCTTTGCTCCAAACCACACTGTTAGCTGGATCACCTCTGACGTTCGCTTCACAGCTTCTTATGATACGTTTGTTGCCGCACTTGGTTTCCCCAACTCCGGCTTCAAAATACATAGGAATGATCCTAACCATGCACCTAAGTCCATTGAGGCATGTGGGTATCTCCTCAAACTACTCCATGAGCTTGATGCGGATGAACGCATGAAGGATCTTAACCAGGTATCCATCTGGCGTTCACCTTACTTTATCATCTTTCAGTGTCTTATTCATACCATCTATCCCAAGATGGGTGATAAGGGCTCTTGAAGTGGCTACTGCATTTTCATCATGTCACACTTGTACGAGCACCCCAAAAGCAAAATTAATGTGCCTCACTTTCTCTGGCATGAGATTCGGCTTGCTAGTTTTCAATACAAGCGAGCTTTTCCTCATGCCCCCTTCATCCAGGCTCTAATTAATCATGTTGCTGATTTCTCTATTGCTGTCACTCACACACATCGCATGTGGGTCATTCCCGCTCACATGGCGGATAACTATGCTCCCAAGAAAACCCCATCCACTCGCCGCACTGCTGGTCGGTCAGCAACCCCCTCATCTAGCTCCGCTCCTCTCGTTCGCTTTGCCAAATTCATTGGCAAGGCACATTCTGCTATGATGAAGGCCGTCTCTTTCCAGTGTGGTCAAACCCATGACGTGGTTTCTCGCCTAGTCTCCTCCAAGAATGCCCTCAAGGCTCGTCTGAGAGACTCAGGCACTCTTGATGTGAGTGATGATGAGGCCCTTCCTGCTCCTCCTCCTTCTAACTTTGGCTTCCCATCTGGTCCTGAGTGGGCTGATTTTCTTGACGAGGCTGGTGGCAGTGGTTTGCCTAATGATGAGGATGATGATGTTGAGGATGATGCCTGATTAATGATGATATTTATGAGGGTGATCCTTGAGTATGTGATAGCATTGCCGGTTTTCCCTCCTTTTTGGTCCTTGATGCCAAAGGGGGAGAACATTATCTTATCTTAGTTTTCGATTTTAGTTCCTCTCACAATGTATGGTATGATGTATTATGTCGAACTTAATGATGTATCCTCATGTAACGATACTTATGGATGGTGTGGGTGTGCTATTCCATCACCTATGGATGATGTATTGTTGAACTATCATGTGGTGATGAGATATCACGATATTATCGTTGTGTCATATGATGATGAGTTTTATGCTATCCTATTGATTCATATGATATGCTATGTATTGTTGAACTATTATGGTGTTATATCATGCTACTATCTTCAATGCACACATTAAGGGGGAGCTCTCGCACTTACCTATTTTACTATGCATATAATAAGGAGGAGCTTACATGTCTATTACTATTGTTGAGAGCTATATGTATGTTGTCATCAACTACCAAAAAGGGGGAGATTGGAAGTGCAGTCATGCCCTTAATCGTGTTTTGGTGTTGCTGACAACACACATATAGATAATTAATCACTAATCCTTTCTAAGCTATTGTGAATGATCATGTGTTGATAAGGAGAAGCTCATGTGCTAACAAGGACAAGATCAAGATAAGAATTCCTGAGCACTACATGCTTGATCCTTGTGGATGTTCACATGGTGGACAAATGAAGATAAATATATAAGCTAGGCTTTCCACATTGTGTATGGGAGAGCTACTTGAAGACTTCATCATGTCTTGCTTTCAACATTGAGCCAAGAAGGAACAACAACATCAAGCTCAAGTGAAAGGGCTAACTCAAGGTATCAGTTACTTTGATGTTAGCGGTGCGGAGTGATGATGAGCGAATAAAAGTACACACTCAAGTATGGATCATCGGTATCCCTTTTACAATTCTTGAGTCTTTAGGGATGCCGCACTATTAAGAGGGGATCACAGGTTTTTGTGATGAACTTGCTCAAACTAGATATCCACTATTCTACTCAATACCACATATTCTCTACTCTGCTCCTATCTCAAAACGGGTCTAATGTCTCAGACTTCCGGCTCCCTTCGGACGTCCGAGGGTCGGTCAAGGGTCGGACGACCGACAGGCTTCGGAAATCCGGAGCCCTGCACCAGAAGAACTTGAGCCCTATAACTCGGATTTCCGGCTCCCTCCGGACATCCGAGGGCCGGTCGACTGACCAACTTCGGAAATCCGGAGCCCTGCACCAGAAGAACGTGAGCTCAATAACTCGGATTCCCGGCTCCCTCCGGACGTCCGAGGGCCGGACGTCCGACCCCTTCGGAAATTCGGAACCTTGCACCAGAAGTAGTTGAGTTGAATAACTCGGATTTCTGGCCTTCTCCGGACGTCCGGTCCCAGTTCAACCCACAGTGTTTCCAGACATATCTACAGCTCTCGGACGACCGACCCCTGTCGGACGTCCGAGCCCTTGCGGACGCCCGGACTTCCATAAACTGCTGGACATCCGAGCCGTGTGTGACTTGAAGTGTCCCCAACGGCTGTTTTACACTCCCCACTATATATACCCCCCCTCCCACTTCGTGAGAGGGTGTCCAACACAGCCATATCCTTATAAGAACACATTTCTACCTCACACACATTTGCTCACACCAAATCTTAGATCCCAAGAGAATTTGTGAGCCCCTTTGAGAGTTGTTCCAATCAAAAGATAGATCGTCTCCCTCTCCTTCTCTCAACCAAAGCTATTTGAGATTTGAGCAAGTTTTGAGAATTCCCCGTGATCTTGTTACTCTTGGAGGTTGGAGACTCCTAGGCGGTAGGAGTTCTTCGGCGAGGAATCAATCCATGTGATTACCCCCGGAAAAGTTTGTGAGGGTTCGGAAGCCACCTCAAAGGCTTACCACTAGTGGTTGAGAAACGCCTTCGTGGTTTTATCTCAAAGGGAGAATAGGGTGAGCCTTCATGGTGTTGGTGTGCCTTCGTGGTAACATCCACCTCTCTAACGGTGACTAGCTTCCCTCCAAGGAAGTGAACATCGGGATACATCTTCGTCTCGGTGACCTTGGTTATCCTTAACCCTAACTCCAAGTAACTTGTGGTTTACTCGTGTTATTTGAGCATACATACATTGCATATTGGTTGTGCTCACTATATTGTGTTGGCTATTTCTTGTACAAGATTAATCACTCAAGCATACCTTCTATATCCACACGTTCACACTTGCAGCTTTTGATATATCGTGTGATATAGCGTGATCTAGTATCTTGTGTCGTTCACCTACTTGTCGTGTGATATAGCTCAAGTAAGTTTGTGTAACTTACTTGTGCTCGTTAGTAACTGTATTGTATCCATCTTGGTAGATCGTGTTGTTGATACACGTTGCAGTGCCTAGTGCATTTAGGATTTGTGCTTGACAAGTACCCTCTTAGTTTATTTCCGCATTAGGTTAAGCCAAATCCGAAGAAGTTTTTAAATAGCCTATTCACCCCCCTCTAGGTGTCATCGAGGTCTTTTCACTATCAACATACAACTAATCCTATGGTGTGATCCACGCGTGCGATCATGTGATGGGCACCAAAGGACAGCAACATAACCACAAGCAAATTAAACCAATCATAGCAATTCATCAATCAACGATAGGACAACGATAATCTACTCAGACATCATAGGATAGCAACACATCATTGGATAATAATATGTAGCATAAAGCACCATGTTCAAGTAGAGGGTACAGCGGGTTGCGGGAGAGTGAACTGCTGAATATAGATGGGGGAAGATGATGCAGATGTTGGTGAAGATGACGGAGGTGTTGGTGTAGATCGCCGTCACACGATGATGTCCCGGGCGGCGTTCCGACGCCGCTGGGAGAGAGGGGGAGAGAGCCCCCCTCCTTCTTCTTCTTACTTGACCTCATCCCTAGATGGGAGAAGGGTTTCCCCTCTGGTCCATGGTCTCCATGGCGGCGGAGGGGCGCGCCCCTCCGAGATTGGATCTCTCTCTCTCTGTGTCCTTCTGTTTCTGCGCTCCCAGATTCTGCGTTTCACCGTTTCTTAAATTCCCGGAGATCCGTAACTCCGATTGGGCTGAAATTTTAACACGATTTTCTTCCGGATATGATCTTTCTTGCAGAGAAAGAAGGGCTCCAACCGCCTTAAGGAGAGGCCACAAGCCCCCTTGCCACGGGCCCACCCCCTGGCTGCGGCGACAGGGCTTGTGGGCACTCCGTGCATCGCCTCGTGTTGATTCTTCTTCCCAAAAATCATAAATATTCCAAAAAAATCCCCGTAAGTTTTTATTACGTTTGGACTTCGTTTGGTATGGATATTCTGCGAAACAAGAAACATGCAACAAACAGGAACTGGCACTAGGCACTGGATGAATATGTTACTCCCAAAAATAGTATAAAAAGTTGCCAAAAGTATATGAAAGTTGTAGAATATTGGCATGAAACAATCAAAAATTATAGATATGACGGAGACGTATCACCATCCCCAAGCTTAATTCCTGCTCGTCCTCGAGTAGGTAAATGATAAATAAGATAATTTTTGATGTGGAATGCTACCTAGCATAATCTTGATCATATAATCTAATCATGGCATGAATACTAAAACACGAGTTATTCGAAGCAATAGTCTATCATTTGATATAAAGACAACAATATTTCAAGCATACTAACAAAGCAATCATGTCTTCTCAAAATGTCATGGCCAAAGAAAGTTATCCCTACAAAATCATATAGTCTGACTATGCTCCATCTTCCCCACACAACATATTTAAATCATGCACAACCCCGGTTTTAGCCAAGCAATTGTTTCATACTTTAGTGTTCTCAAACCTTTTCAACTTTCACGCAATACATGAGCGTGAGCCATGGACATAGCACTATAGGTGGAATAGAATATGGTGGTCGTGGAGAAGACAAAAAAAGAGGAGATAGTCTCACATCAACTAGGCGTATCAACGGGCTATGGAGATGCCCATCAATAGATATCAATGTGAGTGAGTAGGGATTGCCACACAACGGATGCACTAGAGCTTATAAGTGTATGAAAGCTCACAAAAGAAACTAGTGGGTGTGCACCCAACTTGCTTGCTCACGAAGACCTAGGGCAATTTTGAGGAAGCCCGTCATTGGAATATCCAAGTTATATAACGAAAACTTCCCACTAGTATATGGAAGTGATAACATAAGAGACTCTCTGTCATGAAGATCATAGTGCTATTTGAAGCACAAATGTGGAAAGAGGATAGTAGCAATTGTCCCTTCTCTCTTTTCTCTCATTTTTTTGTGGGCTCTTTGGCCTTTTTTATATTTTTATTTTATTTTGGTGGGCATCTTTGGCCTCTTTTTTGTAAATGGGCTTCGCTGCCCTCTTTTATTTCCTCACATGGGACAATGCTCTATTAATAATGATCATCACACTTACAACTCAATACTTAGAGCAATGATGACTCTATATGAAATGCCTTCGGTAGTGTATCGTGACAATGATCTAGCATAGCAATGACATCAAAAAACGAACAAGCCATGGAAACATCATGCTAGCTATCTTACGATCATGCAATGGCAATATGGAAGTGGTGGCACATGTAATGAGACGGAACGGTGGTAGTTGCATCGCAATATATCTCGGAATGGCTATGAAAATGCCATAATAGGTAGGTATGGTGGCTGTTTTGAGGGAGGCTATATGGTGGGTGTAATGCACCGGCGAAAGTTGCGCGGTACTAGAGAGGCTAGAAATGGTGGAAGGGTGAGAGTGCGTATAATCCATGGACTCAACATTAGTCATAAAGAACTCACATACTTATTGCAAAAGTCTATTAGTCATCGAAACAAGGTACTACACGCATGCTCCTAGGGGAAAGGTTGGTAGGAATTAACCATCGCGCGATCCCGACCTCCACACAAAGGATGATAATCAATAAATAAATCATGCTCCGACTTCATCACATAACGGATCACCATACGTGCATGCTACCGGAATCACAAACCTTAACAAAAGTATTTCTAAAAACCAGAATTACTCACTAGCATGACTCTAATATCACATATTCATGTCGCAAAACTGTTGCAAGGAATCAAACATATCATATTCAGTGATCTACAAGTTGTATGTAGGATTTTATGACTAACCATGTGAATGACCAACTCCTGTTAACTCTCTAAATAGGTATAAGTGAAGCATGAGAGTTTAATTCTTTCTACAAAAGATATGCCCCGCTCTAACAAATATAAGTGAAGCAAAAGAGCATTCTACAAATGGCGGTTTTCTATGTGTAGAGAAACAGGCAATCCAAACTTCAAATGATATGAGTGAAGCACATGAAGCATTCTATAAAGCCAACCAGGGACTATCTCATACCAGCATGGTGCATAAAAGAAAAAGGAAAAATAAACACAAAAGACTCTCCAAGCATTTGCACATATCATGTGACGAATTAAAATATAGCTCCGAGTAAAATTACCGATAGATTGTAGACGAAAGAGGGAATGCCTTCCAGGGCATCCCCAAGCTTAGACGCTTGAGTCTTCCTTGAATATTACCTTGGGGTGCCTCGGGCATCCCCAAGCTTAGGCTCTTGCCTCTCCTTATTCCTTCATCCATCGTGCTCTCACCCAAAACTTGAAAACTTCAATCACACAAAACTCAACAAAACTTTGTGAGATCCGTTAGTATAATAAAATAAATCACCACTTCAAGTACTGTTGTGAACTCATTCTAAATTCATATTAGCATTATATCTACTGTAATCCAACTTCACCATGGTTCATACCCCCCGATACTATCCATAGATTCATCAAAATAAGAGAACAATGCATAGAAAACAGAATCTG
This sequence comes from Hordeum vulgare subsp. vulgare, assembly GCF_904849725.1. NCBI lineage: Eukaryota > Viridiplantae > Streptophyta > Magnoliopsida > Poales > Poaceae > Hordeum > Hordeum vulgare. Next base: position 435,982,872 of record NC_058524.1, read on the forward strand.
TCAAAAGAGAACAGTCTGTAGCAACCTGTGTATTCCGTATACTTCTGATATCTCAAAAAATCTGCAAAATTACGAACGTCTGAAATATTTTCATATCAATCAGCAGCAAAAAGAATAAACTCAAAACTCTTCCAGAATAAAAATGAAAATTAATTTCGTGAGCAGAAAGTTTCTGTCTTTTCTCAGCGTGATCAAACAACTATCACCCAAACTAATCGTAAAGGCTTTACTTGGCACATTATTTTTAAAAAACACAAAGGAATTGTACAAGGGGATAATTATTTTTGTGAGAAACTTCCATGAAAAATTCTACATTTTTTCCATGAGCATGAACACAAGTGTTCAAGGTCGACCCTCACTTCCGCAATGCATCACCTTTCAACCGCTTCTCCTTTTTGAAAAAGTTTTAAGTTCCCCTATATATTTTTTTTTGTTTTTAGACTAAATAAAAGCACTCAACAGAAATAAATGAATCTCTAAAACTTCTGGGTTGTCTCCTAGACAACGCTTTCTTTAAAGCCATTAAGCTAGGCATAAAGTGCTCAAGTAATGGATCCACCCGAATCCCAAGGTATATCAAAGCCAATTTTAATTAGCAATGATTTGAAATTTAGTAGTGAGAACAAGGTAACATATAACAAGCAATGACGAAGTCTAACTCTCTTCCTATGCATTGGCATGTCATAAAAGTACAATTCATGCACACCAAGTAAAGGCCAATACATAACATAAGCAGTTTCTTGCAATTTTATCGTATTGGAAACATATAGAGGTGGAGATGTAGTTCCTCTCTCATAATAACTTCAAGTAGGAGCAGCAAGCACATGCATATTATATTCATCAAAATCATCATGTTTAACATAAGGGACTATAGCTAGCTCATCTTCATAAGCATCATTCATATTGGCAACATGGCCACAAGCATAGCATGCATCAAGTTCATCAAAAAGGGAGATTTCAAACGAATCCAAGGGATCATAGCATTCATCCTTCGGTAAGAATGAAGGGAAATTAAACAATGTATGAGTTGAAGAGTTACTCTCATTAGAAGGTGGGCATGGGTAGCTAGTCCGCTCTTCCTCCTTTTGTTCTTCGCTCTCCTCATCATCTTTTTCATCTAATGAGCTCACAGTTTCATCATTTTCTTCTTCCATAGTTTCCTGCAAAATATTAGTCTCTTCTTGGGCAGCGGATGATTTTCCTTAAGTCGTTCAATATGGGCATTATATTCATAATTAGTATAACAATAACGAAGCATAGGAAAATTTTCAGATCGGTAAGGAGCATCATCATTATCATCACACCTTTTAAACAGAGCCTCAATTTCATAAGCACCCATAAAAGCAACAAATTCTTCTATTTGATCCACATCATAGTAATCATATATACCATTAGCATAAGAAGCCAATGTTCTATGATCATTAAATTCGCAAGAAAAGGGAAGGTGTGGAGCCTTCATCCTAGAGCAACAAGTAACACCATATCTCTTGCATAGTTCCCAAGCATACCATTTCAACAAATGGATTTGATCCCATAAAAGTTTCCCTTTTTGAGTCAAGCGATAATCCCTAAAGTATTCACGTTGATCCAACGTGTATCCCATTATATAATTGAATGGGGCTTTCTCAGGATTATTAAAGAAGTGCATAATATTTTCCACATAATGAACCTCGAGGGTTTTAGGAGGTTCCCCATCTCCATGAGTAGCAAGTACACCTATTTTTTTTGGTATTTTGTGTTCCATATCCATAACTAAAGATAGAGGACAACTTAGAACAACAAATAAATCTACTTAGTGATAAAGCAAACAAGCACACACGAGGATATTCACCCCACGCTATTGCTCCCCGGCAACGGCGCTAGAAAAGGTCTTGATCACCCACAAGTATAGGGGATCAATTGTAGCCTTTCTCGATAAGTAAGAGTGTCGAACCCAACGAGGAGCTAAAGGTAGGACAAATATTCCCTCAAGTTCTATCGACCACCGATACAACTCTACGCACACTTTACGTTCGCTTTACCTAGAACAAGTATGAAACTAGAAGTACCTTGTAGGAGTGATAGGATAGGCTTGCAAGAAAGTAAAGAACACGTAAATAAAACTAGGGGCTGGTTAGATAAAGAAACAACTACGAGTGTATAACGAGTGTGGAAAAGTGGTGGTAGGAGTTGCGGAATTGTCCCTAAGCAATTGACTACGTTACTAGATCGATAGCAAGTATTATGTGGGAGAGGCCTCTACTAGCATGTCATCCCTTACTTGGAATTCTATGCACTTATGATTGGAACTATTAGCAGGCGTCCGCAACTACTAACGTTCATTAAGGTAAAACCTAACCATAGCAATAAGATATATTGGTCCCCCTTCAATCCCATATGCATCAATTTCTATGCTAGATTGAAGCTTCTGTCACTCTAGCCTGCCAATACATAGTCCTATCAACATACAACTAACCCTATGGTGTGATCCACGCGCGCGATCATGTGATGGGCACCAAAGGACAGCAACATAACCACAAGCAAATTAAACCAATCATAGCTATTCATCAATTACCCGATAGGACAACGATAATCTACTCAGACATCATAGGATAGCAACACATCATTGGATAATAATATGTAGCATAAAGCACCATGTTCAAGTAGAGGTTACAACGGGTTGCGGGAGAGTGAACCGCTGAATATAAATGGGGGTGTTGGTGAATATGTAGCATATGATGGAGATGTTGATGAAGATGACGGAGGTGTTGGTGTAGATCGCTATCACACGATGATCTCCCGGGCGGCGTTCCGGCGCCGCCGGGAGAGAGGGGAGAGATCCCCCCTCCTTCTTCTTCTTCCTTGACCTCCTCCCTAGATGGGAGAAGTGTTTCCGCTCTGGTCCATGGTCTCCATGGCAGCGGAGGGGCGAGAGCCTCTCCGAGATTGGATCTCTCTCTATGTGTCCTTCTGTTTCTGCGCTCCCAGATTCTACGTTTCACCGTTTCTTAAATTCCCGGAGATCCGAAACTCCGATTGGGCTGAAATTTTAACACATTTTTCACCGCATATTATATTTCTTGCGGTGAAAGAAGGGATCCAACCGCCTTAAGGAGTGGCCACAAGCCCCCTTTCCTCGGGCCCACCCCCTCGCCGCGGCGACAGGGCTTGTGGGCACTCCGTGCATCGCCTCACGTTGATTCTTCTTCCCAAAAATCATAAATATTCCAAAAAAATCCTCGTAAGTTTTTATTACATTTGGACTTCGTTTGGTATTGATATTCTGCGAAACAAAAAACATGCAACAAACAGAAACTCGCACTGGGCACTGGATCAATATGTTAGTCCCAAAAATAGTATAAAAAGTTGCCAAAAGTATATGAAAGTTGTAGAATATTGGCATGAAACAATCAAAAATTATAGATACGACGGATACGTATCAATGGCTAGTAGTTATACTCTCTCCAAAAGGAATAAAATGAGCCACTTTGAAAAGATGGTCAATGACCATGAAAATAGCATTATTCCAACTCTTGGTCCTCGGAAACCCGGTGAAAAAAAATCCATGCTGACTTTATCACATTTCGATCCAGGAATAGCTAAGGGTTGAAGGGTGCTAGTAGGCCTTTGATGTTATTCTTTAACACAACGACAAATGTCGCAGTTAGCAATGAACTGAGTAACTTCTCTTTTCATCCTAGTCCACTAGAACCTATGGCGTAGGTCCTGATACATCTTGGTACTTCCAGGATAGATCGTTAGAGAAGATTCATGAGCCTCCTTAAGGATCAGGCATCTCAAGTTTCATACCTTGGGAACCACTAGGAGGTTCTCAAAGAATATAACACCTTGGTCATTAATCAAGAAACATCCTGCAATTTACTTCTTGATGTTTCTCTTGATGCGGAAATCCCCGGATCAATTTTCTGGGCTTCTATGACTTGATCCCTAAGAGTAGGTTTTACCATCAAGGTAGAAAGGAATCGTAGAGGAACAATGTGAAGGTTTAGCTTCCGAAATTCCCCATGGATAAGTGGTTGACTTTGTTGTAACATGAGGGCACAACTATCGACATGCGTATGCAATCACATGACGATCATGCATGAGTATGCAACCTAATACTTGTAGCATGCATCACAATACATATCAACGTCCTTCGAAAAATCTGGTGGCACCAATATGAGAGTAGAAGTCACACAAATTTTTAGTTCATGAAAATTGTGCTCGCATTGTGGGGTCCACTTGAACATTTTATCTTTCTTGAGGAGTTCAGTTAGTCTAGTCAAGGACAGCTTGAACTCTCTCAAGATTGACAACAATACCCTTACCAGTGATTATGTGGCCTAGATCACTTCTCGCAACTAGAATTCACATTTAGAGAAATTGGCGTAAAGGTGATGATCTTGAAGTTTCGTTAATACCAGCCTTAGATGCTCAACATGTTCTTGTTCGTTCTTCGAGTAAGTGAGTATATCATCCAGGTAAACCACAATGAATTTGTCCAAGTATTCCATGAGGATCAAATTCATTAAGAAAGAGAAGGTGGCCGGGGCATTGGTTAAACCAAATGACATGATGGTGTACTCGTATTGGCCATAACGTGTGATGAATGCCGTCTTAGGGATGTCCCCTTTCTTGATTTTGAATTTATGGCAGCACAACCGCAAATCTATCTTGGAAAATACTAAGGATACAGAGAGCTGATCATACAGGTCGTTGATCTTAGGGAGCAGATACTTGTTCCATCATTCTTCTTGACAAAGAGGACGATACAAGCCCGAGGAGAAGAACTAGAACGGATGAAACCCTTTTTCAAGTCCTCATCAAGTTGTTTCCTAAGTTCTTCTAGCTCTAAGGGTGCCATAGTATAGGGTGTCCCGGCTATTGGGACAGTTCCTGTTGGGTAACGTAGCATAATTTCAAAAAAATTCCCACGCCATATTCAGATCTTCCTATGGAGAGACCAGCAACGAGAGAGGGGTGAGTGGATCTTCATACCTTTGAAGATCTCTAAGCGGAAGCATTGCTATAACGCGGTTGATGGAGTCGTACTCGCGGCGATTCAGATCGCGGCGTGATTCCGATCTAGTGCCGAATCACGGCACCCCCACGTTCAACACATGTGCAGCCCGGTGATGTCTCACGCACCTTGATCCAGCAAGGAGGAGGGAGAGGTTGGGGAAGATCTCTGGCAGCACAACGGCATGGTGTCGATGGAGAGACGAGGTCTCCCGGCAGGGCTTCGCCAAGCACCGTGGGAGAGGAGGAAGAAGAGAGACAGGGCTGCACCGAGAGAGATGGAAAACCGTGTTCTCAAAGGCCAAAACCCCCCGCTATATATAGGGGGAGGGAGGGTGGCGCCCCCTTTAGGGTTTCCCACCCTAAAGGGGGGCGGCAGCCCTAGATGGGAGAGGGGGTGGCGGCCAGGAGGGGGAGAGGGGGGTGGCGCACACTTGGTGGGCCTTAGGCCCACCTGACTTAGGGTTTCCCCCCTTTCCCTCTCTAGGTGCCTTGGGCTGTGTGTGGGAGGTGCACCAGCCCACCCAGGGGATGGTTCCCTCTCACACTTGGCCCATGTAGCCTCCTGGGGCTGGTGGCCCCTCCCGGTGGGCCTTTGGAACCCTTCCGGTGGTCCCGGCACTTTGCCGGTGGTGCCCGAAACATTTCCGGCGTCCAAACCCATCTACCTCTGGACTATTCCGGAGCTCCTCGTGACGTCTGGGATCTCATCCGGGACTCCGAACAACCTTCAGTCACTACAGGAATCACCTTCTTTGCCGTCTGCCATCACAGACGGCAAAGACAAATACCCGGACGGCAAAGACAGTACCACAGACGGCAAAGATTGTCACGGCCGGCAAATATTCTGCGTCAGCCTACGACGGCATAGGACCTTCTTTGCCGTCTGCCCCCCTAAAGCGGACGACAAAGGTCTTTGCCGTCAGCTTCCCTGAGGAGCAGTCGGCAAAGAGCTTGAGACGGCAGCCGAGAGGCGTTGCCTCCGTTAGGGGTTAACGGAGGCTCTTTGCCGTCTGCCTGCTGGTCAATCTTTGCCGTCTGCCCTATTGCATATCTTTGCCGTCTGCCGTGTCCTCCCCTCCCCCTCTCTCCCTCCACTCCTGCCCCTCCTCTGTGCCCTCTTCTTTGCCGTCTGCCCCCCCCCCAGCAGGCAGACGGCAAAGAGCCTATATGGCCAGCTGCTACTGCCCAGGAAGCACAGCTGGGTGCCATGTGGCACCTTTGCCGTCTGCTGGCTGATGGCAAAGGCCTTTGCCATCAGCCAGCAGACGGCAAAGAGCCCATATTGTCGCTGTTTTGTTTATTTTATGTTATTTCACAGCAATAATATATATAATTCATAGCACATATATGATATATAGTTCACAACACATATATTATATACATATAAAGTTCACCAATGTCATTTGTTCATCAATGGACATCCATATATCGAAAGAAACCAACATATACAAAGTTTCATCCATATATATATACATATAGTTCCACATATATTGTTCATCAACACATTGTTCATCAACACATACAAAGAACCAACACATTGTTCATCAACTCAAATAAAAAAGGAAACTAAAGCACTCCAACGCCAGCTTCCATGCATGTAGTACATCCAATCTGCAAAATGGGAATAAGAAAGTAAGTAGAAGAAGAACAACAACATATATGACAAATAAGCTAAATTGAAGAAGAAAGAGAAGAAGAAATAAGAGAACAAGGAGAAGCAAAACAAGAAGGAGGAGGAGGAGGGGAAGGGGAAGGAGAAGGAGAAGGAGGAGGAGAAGGAGGAGGAGAAGAAGAAAAAAGAAGAGAAGAAGAAGGAGAAGAAGGAGGAGAAGAAGGAGGAGAAGAAGCAGAGAAGAAGAAGGAGAAGTAGGAGGGCTCCTTCTCCTTCTCCTTCTTCTTCTCCTCC